>NW_026851361.1:0-61110 GCF_030913485.1 Colletotrichum godetiae
AGGTAGTTCCCGTTCTCAAGGGGCTTTTCGGAGACCATGCTGATTGTTTGGAGGTCGTTGGCTGCGGGCTCTGGGAGTGGGAGAGCCGTGATGTTGGGCAGCTTGGTGACCTCGTGAAGGCCGAGGAGGGAAATGAGAACGTAGCCGTTCTCTGCAAAGACTGGAGACCACGAGTGACCTGATTGCGGTAATCAGATATTGAGCGAGCGGGCAGGGACATGCTGAGACTTACGGAAACCTGAGCATCGCACGCCCATGTTGTGGGCCTTTGCATACTTCACAATAAGCTGGACCTCCTGAGACGTCTTCGGCACACAGGTGAGTGCCGGGACGTTCTTAACAGTCAAACCCCAGTTCTGGAACTCCGTCTTGTAGTACACCTAATGACTGGTTAGTAAAGTCGTGTGTCGAAACGAATGATTCCAGCGAAGGCTTACTACGATACCAGCTCCCCGCAGCTCGTCTTTGTTACCCTCGATGAAGTTCTCCATCTTGCTCAACGTGTTATGGAGAAGCGCCCTTTCCTTAACAGCAAGCGCACGAAAAGGCTGTTTGAGCTTCTTGATACCCTGCGCACCAACCTGGATAACGCAGTCCGCCTCATGCAGTCTCGCCAACTCCTCCCGGCACCCCAGACTCGGTCCCATATGGAAGCCGTCGCTGATCTTCTTGGGATCATCTCCGACGAGGAACCTCTTGATGCGCTTTTGCTCATCGTCAGTGTGCTTGTGGAGAATATTGGAGAATGCCCCATCGGTTTTCGAGTCCTTGAAGACCTGGAGCAGCCTACGGAGGAATTGGACGTAGTCAACGTCTACGTCGTCGTTGATGTAGTCATCGAGGAGAGCTTGGAGACCTGGGACTTCCTTTTGGCTGAATTTGGGGTTGTTGTGAAGGCCTTTGGCGATGTGTCCGATTCTTTCGTCGACCGAGTGGTCCCACGCTTTCGATGTGGAAGTCATGATGAAGTTGGCAGGGTGGCGGAACGGCTATGAGGCGTGATTGTTATAGCAAGGAGTGAGCTTGATCTGTTCATACCTGTCGATAGAATAGTATTAAACGATGCACATCAAAGGTTCGAATATTCTACTGGGACTTTATACCTGCCCTTCATCTGTTAGACGTGCACTGGTCATGGGGGAATACGATACTCAAAAGACCGTCTTCATCTCTCAAAGCATTTAGTATCGCGCATTCCCCCTGATCTTCAGCCGCATCGAAAACATGCAAAAGTGGAAAGTCAACATCAGCCGTGTCTTGAATCTATATTGGGGGCGGGAGCGGAGCGGACGACGAAACCGGCGACGGTGTTGCCCGCGTGTGAAACAAGCGCCCACAAGGAGAGACCGGCAATGGGGGGTAAGGTCTAGATTATATGCAGGGTTCCATTGGGAAGCATCAAGCACAAAAATTGAGCTTCAGGTAAAAGCGGATGTCTTGTGTCTTGTCAATCCGGTCGTCATTCGCATCTCGTAATACCGTATCCTTTCTATCTAAAAGTCTTGAATTTCTCTTCAACCTGTCTGTTGAGGCTGACCAGGCTACTCAGGGAAGTCATCGCTTGGAAAGAGCGTACTAGAGCGATGGCGACTACTTAGTCACACTCGCATGACTGAGAATGCATCAACGGCATCGTAGAAAGTGGTGAAAATCTTGAGCAGCGGGATCCAGGCTCATCAGAAAGTTACAGCCCGACGCTTAGCTCGCTATCTTTTCGGCAGGTGGCATTTTGAGACAGTTTTGGGGGCAGATAGCCGGCCTCGTCTGATTAGCTGGATTTTGTGGCTTGTCCATTTCTGAGAGGTGGCCGACGGCACGTTTCCTATAGAACTCCCGAAATGGAGCTCAAAAACGGCATGATACCAGTCTAGAGGCTTTTCAGACTGCTGGCGCAGATCACTTGGAACATGAAGTATCTGCCATCTTGCCTGGCCAACCGGTCCTCCTCATCTTGAGGGAAGCTCGAATCCTCGCCGAAGCCCGGACTATTCGGATAGGACCGTGGCATAAGGATACAAAGAAGACTGTCAATAGTCGAAAAGCTATGAGGGTATTCTTTGCACGTATCCAATGCCAACTCCTAACTGTCCCCTCTCCGCTCATCGTCTTGATCTTCAATGTCTCCATCCGCTGTCGCAAAGATTCCCCGCGTCTGCTCAGGCAATCTGATCCTGTTCTCACGCCCACACATAACCCATAATAGAGCCCACAAGATCATCTGTCCAATAAGCAGAGGTAGTTGAGCTGCAAAAGTCGAGATATTGTCAGTATAGTCCATGATTATCTGACCGGCTGCCCAGCCTATCCATGACAAGGACACTGATCCCAGAGCTCCGGGCCACGTTGTCGATTTTCGAATCAAAAAGGCCCAAAGGACTTTCTGGAGTGTTAGCCGAGTATTCCTCAAAGATCAGTGAACCAGGGGCTGCTTACGAGGTAGTGCGAATTCGTTGATCCGTCCAAGCATCTGGAAAGGGATAGCTCCGAGAAAGCCGAAGCCAGAAACGGTAATGACACTGAAGAGTCCTGAAGTCGTCGCAACTGAAACCATGACAACAACTGGTTGATGAAGTCAGTAATCAGCTACGCAGACGTTGTCTTCTTCAAGCGATTATTGCCAAAGCCTGGACGTTCGATTGACGCTTGGCACTCAAAAGATCGCGGGATTGCAGGGAGAACGAAATATAGAGGACATGTCATTGGGAATTAAAGTTTGACTTACAGAGCATCGATGGTATTCTGTAGATCAAAAGGCCAGCGCAGATGGCGATGCAGACGGCACCCGCTCCGCTGATAGAGTCTTCGTGGATAACACTTTGAGAGGTAAAGGACATTGCCAGGGCGATGGAAAATACCAGAAACAACTGCAGAACGTTGGAGAGCGATTGCTGTCAAAGAAATCAGAATCTGAAAGCCATGGAAGAGGAAGACTTCTAACAAACCTGGTGGTTCCACCACACGGCCCCCGCTGCTTTGGTATGCAAAGAATCGGCTGCCGCATGTCGTGAGTAGTAGAGCTTTTGATGCGGAAGGAGCCAAGTGACATCCTTCGGTCCTCCAAGTATATTTGAGAAGCCGGCCTGTATGGTGGAATAAAGCAAAACGATGTTGGCGAAGAAGACGATACCGCCGATATCGAGAGTCAAGGAAATATTATGGAAGGTGATCTCTGGCAGTGACCCAAGCAAGCTTATCAGCCCCGCAAATGCGACGTTCCAGAAGAGGAAGCGCAGCGGCAACTCCTTGATGGGGTACCATGATATCATGTACTTGACGAGCGTCACCGCGAGGCAACCTTTGAGAACACCGTGAATAATAGAAAGCAGCACGGCGGTACCGTGAAACAGCCCCCCGCTTCGCGCAATGCTAGTCAGAACTGTTCAAGAATTAGCTTCTGACTTGGGGAGGAGAGAAATGAAGACTCCTGAGTAAGTACTGTTCGCTGCAAAAGTGCAGATGGTGACATGGCTAAGTGGCAAATACTGCAGCAGGATGAAGCCTGGCAGTTGGCCCAGGAGGAAAGACACATGAAAGATGGATGCCTTAGTGGAAGATGGGCCAAGTGTGCTCCATCCGGCCTGCGACTGATGAGAAACTGATCATTCACACATTGATCTGAGGCCAGAATCATTAACTTACAAGGCATAGTGCGAAGAATAGAAACTCCACCTTCCATGTGCGGGAACCATTGACAAGACTCGTAGTCTTAGCAGCGCTGTTCTGCACTCGTGTGGGTTCTAGATCGTCACTAGGGAAAGATGTTGACGGCATATCGTGTATGGTGCTAGGGGTCTGCTCGTTGTGTCGAGGGTGGGGTGCCAGTGATAGCCGAATCCGATCAATCCGGTGCAGCTGCTCGACCCCCCGACGATTCACTCTTAAGACAGCTTGCCTGTGGAAAGTGTTTGTCCGAGCGTCGTAAGAGCAGAGAAGAGTCCGCTGGAGACCGCCTTCGGAACCGCATTCGAAGATGGCGACCGGGGGCAGATGGCATTGAAAATGTGTGACCGTCATCAAGTATGTATCCACCAGGGTGAAAGCGAAACTGCCACTTCCAACAGAAGGTCCGGAGGACTGGCTTGACGCTGAACGAGCTCGGAGGTCAGCTTCATCAGTGTAGTGCTGCGGATTCGTAGCGGTGAGATTGCCATGATTAAACCCCCAAAGGTGCTTCTCAATGCTCGCAGAGTCGACAATGCCCTCTATGCCGATGAGCCGGGACTTGGCTGGCTGTTTGACTCTGCCTCGCGTTGAGATCAACACTATTGGGAACAATAAAGCAAAAACCACGGCAAGAGGCAGGAGCCACATATAGACCTGCCATATCGATAATCGCATAAAGTCCGAGAGCACGATATTGGCAATGCCTGTGAAGAGAGAGAACGCCATTGGGACGGAGAAACATGCGCCGTATGAGAAGCCAACGAAGACGAGATAACGCATCCCGAAGCCCCGATCGAAATAAGGCTCTGGCTCGAGGTTGTCCCAATGAATTGTCGCACCGTATACCTTGTCCAGCATGACTGTGTCAGCGCCGACCACGCCTGATATGCTGACGCTTGGGAAGATCTCGCTGAGCCGGGCACCCCAGGTATCCTCTACCTGGTGCCATGGAGCCCCATCTGGCGGAGAGAGAGATATCAACCTGCTGAGAAAGGCTCCGCTGTCATTAGCAATGGAGAGCTTGGCAAAGGCTTGGAACCCGGAGTCTTCTTTGTTCACTGGAGGTCGATGACGGTTGGGGAAGAGACCCATTGTTGCATACGCGATGTCTCCCTTGTTGAACTGATCCGTCTGACGCCTCGAGAAACAAGCGAGCGCAGCTTCGATGAGTCGGAGGTCGGTAAGAATCGCGGATCCTTCGAAATGATCCACAAGTTCCTTCACAGCCTCAGCATCGTCCCACGCCCGCTCAGCGAAGTTGCGTTTCGCCAGTTCTTTGGGTTCCGCAGGGTATCCGAGGACATAGAGTCGTATACGATATTCTGCTGGGCAAAGTAGAAGCTCCGGCAGCGTCCATAGGCGCGATCCCCACTGTCGCAGCCATGGCGTGACGTTCTCACGCCTGTACTCAGGGGGCTCAGAACCAGCAAGAATTGAGGCGACCTTATCGTTGGCGGGTGGTCCGATGGCAATGATCATGGAGTGTGCCGCGCGAACAATGTCGCAAATTCGGTAGACGTCCTGACTGCTGCTCGTTGATCGTGCGATGCCGTCGTCGTTCCTAACACACTCGAAGTCGAGCCAAAATGCCCTCTTCCCCACCCTTTTCGCAGCATCCATGCCCCACTTGGCCAATATCTCTCGATCCTGTCGTGCGACTTCTTTGTTAGCGTCCCTAATGGCCTCGTCTGGGTAGTCGTGCTTGTTGAGCTCCTCCTCAGTAGCTACCCTGAACTGGAGCCTGGTGTATGAGACGAAGACAAACTCTAAGTCTACGTCATCTCCATGCTGCTCGAGGTAGTCAGAAACCTTGACTGTCTCGTATATGCCTTGTTCAAAGTCCTTAACAAAGCATAGATATCGTGGACGAAGAGAGGTCGGCGAGTTATCGACATGCGGCCCTGATGGCGGCAAAGACCCGCTCAACCTGATATTGTCGGTGTATTGCTGCTCAAACGGCGGGGCCCTTGCTTCTTGCAGGGAACCAGAAAGGATGACATCCTGCTCTATCGCATGCCGATTTGAGAGCGGTCTCTTCTGACCACTTCCCTCCCTTGAGAGAACGCATACGTTATCGTAACGTGAGTCCTTTTTGTTGCGAGCATCGACAAGCTGCTGTGTCGTCGTACCAAGATTACCCGCCCAGCAGACCTTGTATTTGTGAGCTGTCAAACACTAGTGACAGAAGGTGCCAAGCAACATCTCTTACCAGCATGCACAGAACCGGCCAAGTCACGAGCAGCTTCAGCGCCGTTACTGCTAGTGTGAACAGGCTGACGTTGTACTCTCTTGTGCCAGGAACAAACAAAGATGAGCCGGCCCAGTACGAGACGCGTAACAATGGTGAGATTCGAGACGATGACTTCCCCAGACGCGACCATCTTGAAGTCTCGGGCAGAAGGTCCGGCTGTTGGCCGCACTGAAGCACCAGTGGAACCAAGCAGCCGTCCGATGGCTGAGCCCACCATTCGTGGCTTGGGTCCGTGAAGTCGGGCTCCATCCTTTCAGGTTCTTACGATATTGGATGAGGCGCGCATAAGGTATATCAAAGACGCAAAGATATCGAGCTTAAATGCGAAAGAGAATAGCAAAGGGACGCCTCACTTTTGTGCTCTTTCCGCGCTGAATGTCGTTGCCTGCTTACGCTGCACAGCCACGGCGGCTGAGATCTTGCATGAACCCCTGTCGTTATTTCTCTTGAGGCAGGCGCCGATAGCTCGGCCCATTGGCTAGGATCCGTCAAGGTGGGGCAGTTAAACACCCAGCAAAACGCTGGAAGGAAGGAAGCAACTATCTCAACTGCGATGGCCGTACCTTCCAGATGTTGCCGTGAGAAGCCCACATAGGTCGCCTCAGTTCTATTCCTGTCACCAACGGCAGCAGGCGCCACACAGGCTTGTGAGGTCAGGTCAAACTGCCGTTTGGCGGGATGGTTAAGGGCGAGCTTCTCGGCGGCAGGCTCGTCTTCGCCAGGTCACAGGTTCAATTCCCAGCATGAGCACCAAGAGATGTAGCCCCCAAGTCAGCACCGGGGGGGTGAACTCTTTTGTTAAATTGCTATATTCTTTCATCTTGTCTTGAGACGACTTTCGAGCTCGGTCTACTCGAGTCTCTCTCGAGTCTGAGCTCCTGCCCAATCTTAAGATTGGTCTCGCATTGAATTTGACTAGAAGAATACCAGATTGGGTCTATTTAGCTAATATGTCGGTACTTTAGATTGATCAATTGTCGTGATGACACCAGCCATTTGATACCTTGCGGCTCGTCACATGGTCCCACTTTTCCACTCATCATACTTATCCATGTTCACATCATTCAGCACGAGATATCATCTAAGTTATCTCACATAGAAATAACATCTAAAAAGGTGTGATTTTACGCTTTCAGTTGGCAGCTGCGTAGTGGTCCGTGTTTCTGCCGTCTGAACAAGATGAACATAGGCTGCAACTGCGAAGTTAGACGGGCTCGAGCCCCTCCATCTTTCGACTACATGTCAAGATCTCCACTGACACCTATAACTAGAGAGGGAGCATTAGTAGGAGTGTGTTTAATTGTATGCATATCAGTAGAGCAGCTCTCGGGCCGATGCAAAGCCCAATGATTGTGATTGGAAATTTGTGTATGGGATATGGAGAAAGGAGGAATTGCGCGTAGACTCCTCCAGATTGGCAGCAGGTAGGTACGGCCATACTAACTGCAACAATTGCCTTTCCTACTTCCTACCTGATATTCCAACAGTATCTGTGCCTCACGAATTCATACCGGAATGAGCAAGAGGGAATGTAGTTGCATCTCCGGAGATCGGAGCCGAAAGCGGACCTCAGACATCCGAAGCCCCGCTTTCGCCGAGAACCGCCGACCTCACGCCAAAACCGGATTGGGAACCCTGACCAAAAGCTCTGACCACCGGTACGGATACCGACCGACTTTGGCTTATCTTTCAGACTTTTTCATCGTCCAGGTTCATCCTTTTGCGTCTCACCTCAGATTTTATACTGACCAGCATTGATACACGTTTCCAGTCCGGTGACAATGCCGCATGGCCTGAGACGCATGTTGTGCAACAGGACCATCGCTGCGAAGGGGTGTTCACTCCAACGTTCAACCCCAGTTGCACAGCATACACCATCTACCACCAATGGTCACCTTGATGAGAAATCTCTCCTTGTATAGAGTGAACGGAATATGGAGTGTTCGTACACGCATTCGTGTGGTTCGTCGAAAGCCAAAACAAGGGATGATTGCTTTTACAGCTTCTGCGGTCAGCGCCCCGCCGAAGGCTCGGACGGTGTCTAGCGTCCAGGGATATCCGCCGGGAATAACTTTCGCGACACGGAGCAGTCGAGACAACGCCTGACAGGTCCCACTGCCATGGAAAGCCACGCGGAGCTGGCCAACCCGCAAACCTTCGCGGTGGTATTCTCGATTCCGCCAAACGTTCTGGAAAAGTCTCGACAAGGTCATGGGCAAAGCCGCGAAGATCATTGTCGGAGCTGCCAAGACGAGAAATGACTTCATCTACACTACTTGGTTGTAGGAAGGCTACAAGTCACCCTATCGGAGACGTGAGCGGCATTGTCTCGCACGCAATGGCGCTACCTATTAGACATGACTTATGTTCTCACCCGCCTCAGCAGTGCTTACCTTGGGTATTCTCATGGGACAATGGGAGTGGGGCAAACCGAAGCGGACCTCGGCTGGACTCCACACCTCCCAATCATCGACTCATCTCACCAGAAAACGATGGGGTTCCATTGATAAGAGGAAACGCGGGATTTGGCAATGTTTTCCGCTTCTACGACTGCAAGGCTCTCGAATGCGGAGGAGAAGCTGGGGATGGGCATGAAGCGGGGGAGAAGCAGTTCCAGACTCTAATCCAAGAGAAGCTGCGTGTCTCAGTCTCGATACCACAATACCTCCAAGTCTCGAGATGAGGCAACGCACACAAATCGTCGGCCTTCTTCGTCACTTCGATCCTACACGGCGGCCACTCTAGCCCGAGGCGATGCGACCCTAGCTCCGCCGTTATCCCCGTCGGCCTTTGAGGTCGATCACCCAGTTCTAGTCCTCATCAGGTTGTTCCCTTTCCCAATCCTGCTCCGATTGCGTGCCTTGAGAATACCCACACCGCGCACCCCACCAGCACCCTTTTCGCGCCGGTGGATCGGATGCGGGTTGCCGCCCACCACCCATTCCATGGACCCAGCACCAGGTCGGTCCCCTTTCCCACTCGTCGCCCCCTTGACGGCGGCGTTGCGCTGCCGGGGGCGTGGGCGTGGGCGTGGGACGTTTGAGAAATTGTTGGTTTGTAAAACTCTTCTGTCTCGCTCTTGGAATCCTATCTGCTTGTTCCGTCTCTTGTTGAAGGATTTCTTTGGGCCCGCCCCTCTTGCAAATCTCCCGTTGACTCATTTACATAGTATATCCGCTTTGTCGACTGGGGCTAGCCGTGACGGGAGTCTGTTACACCTTAGGTCAGAGATACAACTAGTACAGTTAAGAATCTCTTGTCCCGAGGCTCGGCGCGCCGTTTCCTGGTTTACTTTCCCTGTTCCATTCCCCCAGAGCCGCAAATCCCAGGAACATCTCGACCAGTCTTTGCGCGGAGGGAGGTCAAACATCGAGCCAGGCGCTGTCCACACTGGCCTTGAATCACAAATCCTCGGCAAACCATTGGGATCAATCGAACATGTCCGCCATACATGACTTCGGGACCGAGTCCCACGCGGGGACCGCCGCCACCGACACGGCGACCGCAACCTCAACCAGCTCCGGCCAAGACTCTCCGCCACTCCGCCCGCTCAAGGAAGTCGAGTCTCGGCACAGCCACCACAGCCGGAGCCGGGCCTCGTCCCACTCGTCCACCGACACCGACCCCCTCGAGCCCCTCGAGCACGCCCTGACGCCCGATCTTGAGACCGAGGCGGAGCACGTTGCCCGGGAGCCCATCACCTACACGCGCACCGGCACGAGTATCGGCAGCACCGCGTCAAGGCCTCCGGACTACGAGGTCGTCTTTGAGCCAGACGACCCGGAGAATCCAAAGAATTGGCCCCTCTGGTACCGCGGCTGGACCATCTTTGTCGTCTCATTCTCTACCTGGGTCGTCGTGCTGTACAGCACGAGTTACACGGCGTCTATCCCTGGCCTGGTTGAGGAGTATCATTCGAGCAAGGTTATTGCGACACTTGGTGTAACTACGTACCTTCTCGGCTTGGCTGCCGGCAGTCTGATCGTTGCCCCGATGAGCGAGTTGTATGGCCGGCAATATGTCTATCTCGGATGCTTCACCGTATCATCTCTGCTAATCATTCCCTGCGCACTTGCAAAATCCTTGACGACATTGATTGTCGTTCGCTTCTTTGGGTAAGCCTTCCTCTACTTTAGTCTTTATCTTCTCTCTCGAATATTGAAATTGTCTGACATCGTGGCCCAGCGCATTATTCGGGGCTGCCTTAATTGCCAACAGCCCAGGAACAGTGGTGGATATCTCAGACGAGGAGTACCGCGCCCTCGCCATGTCCTTTTACTCCATTGCCCCCTTGAACGGACCGGTCACTGGGCCGATTATCGGTGGCTTTGTATACCAGTATCTAGGCTGGCGATGGACCAACTGGATCGTCCTCATCATCGCCGGTGTAGGCATCGCACTCATGTTCACCCTTCGTGAGACTTACGCGCCCACTATTCTCCAGCGCAAGGCGGCTCGTATCCGCAAAGAGACGGATGACCCGCGCTGGTGGTGCCGCTACGACGAGAAGGTCTCCAAGATTCACCTCATCAAGCTAAACCTCAGCCGTCCCTTCGTTCTCAGTCTCACAGAGCCCATTCTGTGGTTCTTCAACCTCTGGTAAGACTTCTGACGCATCCACACACTGCCCAAGGCTAGAGAACTAATAGAACGTGCCAGGATCTCACTCATCTACGGTATCCTCTACCTCTGCTTCGTCGCCTACCCAATCGTCTTCTCCCAATACCGCGGCTGGGGCCCAGGCGTCTCAGGCCTCGCCTTCGTCGGCATCGGCATCGGCACCATCCTCGCCATCATCAGCGAGCCCATCTTCCGGCGCATCATCAACGCCCACCCAAAGGACCCCATCACAGGCCGCGTCCCGCCCGAAGCCACCGCCCGCGTAATGACCATCGGCGCCGTCCTCACGCCCATAGGCCAGCTCGTCTTCTCCTGGACCTGCCTCCCCGCCACGATTCACTGGGCCATCCCCATCGCCTTCGGCATCCCCTTTGGCGCGGGCAACACCATCTCCTTCATCTACGGTTCAAACTACCTCGCCGGCGCGTACGGCATCTACGCCGCCTCCGCACTGGCCGGTAACGCCGTCATGCGGAGCATGTTTGGCGGCACGCTGCCGCTCGCGGGCACGTCCATGTATAAAGCCATGTCGCCCCAGTGGGCCGGCACGCTCTGCGGCCTGCTGGAGCTCGCGCTCATCCCGATTCCCATCATCTTTTGGCGGTACGGCGAAAAGATTCGCGCAAAGAGCCCTGTTATTAGGCAGATGAGGGAGGACCAAGAGAAGAATGAGAGTAAGCGGGCTAAGCAGCTCGCGCGTCTGGAGAGGAAGAAGGAGAGAGAGGCTGCTACCGCTGCTGCTGTGGCTGCGGGTGGTTACGGTGAGAAGTCGACAGGCGTGTTGGCGAGTGAGGAGCAGACTGGGCCTCGAGATATCGAGAAGAGTGTCTGAGAGAGAGGTCCATCATCCTCTTGCCATGACATCGAAAAGGAGGAGCGTTTGATGTATGATGTGTTCGTCGCGACTGGAATTAGACGAGGACAGTATACCCCCCCTTAGTCCTCCGAAAAGGATCTCATGTAGCATATACGGCGTTTGGAAAGTCGCAGCAGGAGACGCATGGGGCCATTGAGCCCTTCCCTATAGAAGCTGTCGAGAAGCGGAGATCATTAAAGCTAGCTACATCCATAGCATCGTCTTAAAAGTAATACTTTATCTTTTAGAAATTGTCTCCCACGGTCGCAGATCTTTGGCGAGCTCCTTCAGCCTTTCCTCGTGCCCTTGGTGCCCTCCCCTCCCGGTCCCGTGGCGTATCGCAGGCAGCCTATATCTCGATATTCTCCTTTGCCACTACCTGGATCAGGTGCGGCCAGATGACCCGGTCTCAGGTTGCAATAGATGCGCGAGGGGGACAAGCAGGGTAAGTTGAGGATAACTTCGTCTATCAGATAGGAGCGTGCTAGTGCACGTTACTGGACAGGTGTATGTATAGAACAGTTAGGCAGTATACACTATACTCATGGCTTGCACTAGTCTGTTTCAGGCCTCCTTCCATCTATCCATACATCCACACATGTGTCTCTTCATCTTCCAATTACCGTCAGAGACCCGTTACGGTAAGCTATACAACAGTAGGTTCTGCTGACAGAAGTTGGGGACTGACAGAAGAGATCAGCAATAGAGATGCTAAAAGGGGTAACTAGGCATGCTGAACAGGCCATGTATTTAAGGACTATAGCGATCAGTCATAAATCTGATAAGGTATTTATTTATACTTCGGTGAAGGTAAGCTGAATATACATGCATATTTACAGAGTTGATTGCTAAAGAGCTATAGAAGTCTGACCTTGAGCGAAGCTCTAGTCATATTATGTACAAGTTCTAGAGACTCAATTTATCTATCAACGTTTCTAATCCTAATAGAGCCCGTCCCTTGTTCATATGAAATCTGTGTGTCAAAGACCAGGCCCATATATTCCTCGCGTAAGTACGGATCTAATCTCTTACCTTATCCTCATGTGATGTATACATAGTTCTTCCGTCCCTGTCGTCCCCGTGATCCTACAGTATAAATGTCCTATTCTTGGCCACCCAACGCCCGGCGGGTCGTTCAGCTGTCATGGTTCCGTACGGGTCATAACAACTGTATCTTGCCGCACTTCTGCGTGGTTCTATAGCCGATGATATCCCTAGCCATCTATCTCATCGGCTTATCCATGCGTGTAAGGTGGGCCTGTTGTCTCCGAGCTACGTGGGGTTGTGCTATGTTCCTACCATTCACCAGCTTTCAACCAACTCTGTGCGCATAGGTCAGGGAATTCGCACAGAACTTCCCGTCTAATCCGGCTGGGAATAAGCCGGAGTTGGCTGTTGGGGCACCTTTGGGGATGCACGTTGTCTTACAGCTGGGTCTCTGAAGGCCTGCCATCTGACCGGGCTGCGTCGCAACCAACAGGGAGACTAGCCCAAGTCACGACCCGACGTCGTATATAGGCGTTGATAACGTTGCCTTCCGGGAGCCTATTTTGGATAACATGTGGTCTGCTTGACGAAAGTAAGGCGTCCTGGGCGGAGGATTTCTCCCCGGGTTTCTCCTGGGGCTGGTGTCCCAGACACATGAATGTCGTTGACTGAGAATCGTGTACGCACGTTGGGCAAGCTGGGCTTCGTTGATACCTTGCAATAACTAAGCAAATAGAGAATGCTTTGATGACAAGGGATCGTTACTGCCGGGTTTGCCCAAAACCCACTCGACTTGTTCTTAGAATCCTACTTCCCGCATCTCCTGATATTCCGGCACAGCTGGCCGCAGATCCACTAAGATTAGCAGCAGGGCTGTGTCATGAAAGACAGCTGCATGACAGCAACCCCTCTTTGGACAAGACGGCTGGCCCCCAGTCGTTTCTTCTCGCCCTACCAAATCACTTGCGCATCTCCTCGCAGCCTGATCTCCCATTCTGATGAACTTCCTTCAAGCACATTCCTCCTCATTCTCGTGCCCTACTGGAACCTGTCCTCTTCGCTATCATTCTCCAACTGCGAATAGCAGGATGGCTGACCCTTTGAGCATCGCCTCATCAATCGTCGGCATCCTCGCCGCGGCCGGCAAGGTGATCGAGATCTTGGGGCCGTACATGTCCGCAGTGAAGGATACGCCTAAAATCGCCGTCTCGGTCCACACCGAAGTCATTAGTTCGCGCATCATTTTATCGTCGCTTCACGGCTTGCTGGAGAACTTGGGCGTTGCCTCCAGGAGTAGAACGTCGCTCGTCCCGATCGACGACCTTATCACCGTCTTCACAAATGGGGTTCTTATCTTCTCGGAGCTGGAGCGCTCTGTGTCGCCGATGAACCTGGCTGGGATAAACGGTATCAAGCTGCGAATGCAGTGGGTTCGCAAGGAAGGCGATTTTGTAGCTATGCTAGATAGGCTCAAAGGCTTCAAGAATACTACGTTGCTGTTGCTCAACATTCTACAGTGGTAAGTGTCGAAGCAGACTGGGGGACCCTCGATCCAGACTGACGCCTTCAGCGACTCCGACTGGCGGGCCGTCAAGACGCAGGATGAGCTTGCTGCCAAGATCATGAATCTCCAGCAAACAACCGACATCTCCCGACGGCTAGAAAATCTGGAAGATACATTTGATGCTTTGAGCCACATCGAGCCACGAAGGCCTAGCGAGGCTCGGAGCGCTATCTCAGCGTTGCTCGACGATCGGTCTGATGATCAGTCCTTCTACTCGGTAGGAACACAGAGGCCGCAGCCGGAATCTACGTTGCAGCCTTCAAATCTTGCCAGATCGCATCCGCCCATTCCTTCTTTCGAATTCCAGGCCGCTCTCGATGAGTCCCTCCCATATCGGAAGGCACGGGAAGGCGTCATCGACTTTTCGATCAAGGGCTCCGTGGCAGCATCAAACGCCTGGTCCGTCTTTTCCGGCGTCAGCCTATCAGATGTCTCAATACTCTCGAACATCGCTATCCCAGTATACCCCAGGGATATATCAAACCCCAGCCACTACAAGTTCATGAAGGCAACGGCCACGAAGGTATACACCGCTCGACGCCCGACTGAGGCCACCATGGGGATGTGGGCAACAACAATAAGCAGAGTCGCGCGGCCAAGAGAACTCCGATTTGAGATCCTATTCGAAGCCCCTGTCATATTCCTGTGCCCGCCTGGAAATAACCGCGGGCCCGTCAAAGGCTCGCCCATCTTTTTCATCAATGGCAGCCAGGCCAGTTTGAACCAGACCATGTCAAGTTTGTGGAACGAAACGGTACGTTACAAGGGAATCGCCGGCAAGGATCAGAAGCAATCGGCGCGTCACGCCGACAACGAGCAAGCCTCCTGGATCGCGCTTCTCTCTACCCTACAAAGGATGGAACACGACTCGAGGGCATGGCAGAGACTTCAGTACGAACAGAAGGCCAAGCCGGCGCAACCCCCGAAAGTCGCCGCCCCAACTGCGCCGCCGGAGGATATCGACTCGGTGCTGGACCAGGTTAACCAACGCTATACTCTTGCCGTGGCCGTGCAGAGGAAGCTCAGGAGCTGGGACGCGATACCCCCCAACTTCAAGAAGCCCTATGCCGTCACAACGTGGTGTCATATCGTCGAGTTACTGGCCGTGCTTAACGTCTATTGGGTCGAGTTTGACCGGACTAACGACATATACCGCGGAGAAGGCAATGGTCTAACTGTCACAAGCTTAAAGGTCAGCGATCTAGGCATCGTATTCACCTTCCAAGTCCATGGCCGCAATCGCTTTGAGAGCAACAGGGTCATCCCGATCGACGAGGTCAAGGAACTCTCCTTCGGCTTCGTCCCGACTATCTACCGGTCTGAGATAGACATGCGCCGACTTAAGTTCCCCAACGAGGAATCCAGGGACTTGTCGACGTTGAACTTTTCCAGCATGAACGAGATAGGAGAAGCGCTGGTTCTAATCGGCTGCAACACAAAGACTGTCAACTACTTCACAGCCAAGACGAGGACAGCGAGGGTCACACATGTGTTCCCCAGTAAGTCGCCTCACTCGCTTCATCTACAGAACCTTGCTAATAATCTTTTATTCGCCTTTGAGATTGTCGGAATGCTTGCGCGGACACTCCACATCGAAAAGAGCGCCTTTCGCCAGCTTCCCAACCCGACTCTCTTCCAGTGGGATAAGAAGAACTTTTCTCTCACTAAATTGCTCAACGCTTTTGCTCTTCAGATGCAACGACAGTTTGGCGAAAAAGCCAACAGCGGTGTGGTTAAGGTTATCTGGCGGCACACAGAAGTGCTGCAAGACGAGATCGACAAGCTGAGCCATACTGTCGAACAGGGTAACTGGTTAAGCCTCCTGCTCATGGATGCCTTGCACAGCGCCCTTGACGACATGGACGAGATTCTGACTGGAATGAAGAAGGAGCGCCTCCAAATCAAAAAGACTCACACAACGAACTCCACGCTCGCCCAAATAGCCCCAGAGAAGCCAGCGCCGCCAAAGACGGAGGTTGAGCAGGGAAAGCCCTCATGCGCTAACGGCGCGAGACAAGCGCATGTTAAAGACGTTCTCCGCAACCACATTCAAGCGGTGCTCTGTGGTTTTAATGAAAAGTCAGAACAGGGGGTTCAGAAGGTACCATCGCAGGAGGTGTCGCAGGACGCCGCCCAGGACAACCAAGCCACGGGAAGAAGCAGGATAGATCGCTTCGAAGCCATCGACGCGGCGAGCCCAGAGGAAAGGGAGATGAAGTTGATGGAGGTGTACTTTGACATCGTGCGGAGGAAGGTGAAGAACCAAGGGCAACAACTGGTATGGGGCGAAGAACAGGCGCCGCTGCTGGAAGAGAAGCTACTGAACATGGAAGATGACGGCGAAGTAGTCAACCTGCTGGACCCGAACCTAGACGTAGAGCACGAGGATATCTGGTGCACGTTGGTGTTCCGTATGATTTGTTGGCTCATGCTCCACGACTTCCACCACAAGGACGTACAGAATGTGTCCAAGAGCGAGTTGCTAGGCAGTCGGTTACCGGTGTACATTGCCTAGTCGGCAAGGGACACTTAGAGCGGCAAACGTCTGATATCTCTCGAGGGGTTTTTTACCTTTTCGCCGTGAAGCATTAGTCGCCTCTTGGAGAAGAGAGAACTAGGAGAACGTTGGCGCACGACAGCGTGTTCAGCGATGGAAAGTAGCATGGCGACGGCCGTCAAAACTGCACGATGGGTTTCCGTCCTATCCACGAATGTTGATTCAATACATACGACGTCGGCATAGCCATTCAATGGCTGCGTGGTGAATTTAAATATGTTTGTGCCCAGTCCGTTGGATTTATACTCTCCACTATCTGGCGATATTCGCAGCTTCTTCTCATCCAACGCATTGCAAATCTTCTTGATATCCATTAAGATATCCATACCGCTGACTTGCTCTTTGTCGAACGAGGCTTTATCGTCGCATTTCTGCTCGCCTATCTTGATCTCCATGTCCTTAACCCATTACGTGACCACAGGGTACAGTGCTTCGCTAGTGTTGTTGTCGGTGTCGTTGTGGTGGAAGTCGGTTTAGGCGTGGTCGCGGGCAGGGCCAGGCACTTGCAGACCTGGGCAGTTTCATCACAAGCCGGAGCCTCGTAACAACCGCATTGGGTGTTTGAGCCGTTACATTGGCTTTCCTCGGTGCAAGCTGCCCCGGGTTTCTGTGCAGCGGCTGTGGAGGAGGGCCACACTGTGGGTACGTCGGAAGGGTTGAATGACTTTTCGCTTTTGGTTGTCTGAGGCGGAGAAGACGTCTGAGAAACAGATGGGGTTGGTGTCAGAGAAGGGATAGCATATGAGCTAGGCGAGCTGGGAGGGGGCGGCGACTCTGCTAGAACCACATGCTTGTTGTTGTAGCTGGTTGTCCAAGCTGCCCACCTTTGGATGCCTGGCGATGGTCCAGCGTGTACTCTTAGTTGAGTACTGGCCAACAGTAGCGAGCCTAGAAAAAGAGTGAACCTAGACTTTGACGGCATGGTATGCTTCTCAGAATGGATCTATGAAGGGCGAGAATAGCAGACAATGTAGCGAGGCAGAAATGAGGATGGAAGCGCGCTTTTCAAATCGCCAGTGGACTTGATGCCACTGAAAGAAAAGACCATTGCCCGATTGAAAGTGTAACCCCCATATCTTTGGGCTTTATTCCAGGTGACACCATGCTATCCCTTCTAAATCTGGCACAAACAGATCAGGTACAGACTTGCCATAATTGTACCTCAAGTAAGGAGACACTTTGTTGACACAAGTCCCCCGCGCAGCCATCTTTAGTTTGAAGGGATGGATTAATGGCATTCACTAAAGACATGCCCGATGTAGAATGATAGCGTCATGGACGACCGAATCAACCAAATGAGAAGTACAGCAGGGAGACAAGAAGTAGTTGACATAAGAGGACAAAGAAGCCGGTGTCATCGTCGAAAGGAACTCGCAAGGAAAGACAGACTGCAGAACCTGCCTACGCCCCCCTAGTCACTTTATCGCATTGATTGACTGACTCCCTTGCTCTTCAACCGCACTCTGTCCCCTTTTTCCCTCCGACAATGACTTAATTAGATGCGAAATCTAAGAAACATCCCTATTCTCAAAGGCGAGTCAAAAGTACATCATGTATAAGGTCACCCAGTTTTACCCCGAAGTAGGCTGATTCCAAAACTTCGCGAAATGGCCACTCTGAGTAATTAAGCCAAACGTTCGTACTGATAACTCGCCACTGTCTAAGTTCTAACATGGGACACACTACAACGCAAGGTAATTCCCGACGCCGGGCACGGCTGGAATGGCATATTGCATACGTCAAACGTATCAACGAGGAACGTCGATCGAAGCAGCGTCAGGTTGACGAAGCTCCCCAATTGCTAGACGAAATTCAAGAATTCGAGGCACTGTTTGAGGAATTGCCCCCGCTTCCGCCTCGCCTTCCTCAACCAGAATACGCTATTGACGTCGACAAATTGAATCCTGATGACCCCGAAGAGCTCGAGTTCTACATTGCTTGTCGAGTCGGCCACCTGCAAGAGGTCGAAGCCTTCATTCAGAACATATCTCCGAGTCACGCTGTTCGCCAATTCGGTTTACAACAAGCTTCTTTTGGGAATCAGCCTGCTGTTGCAAAGGTTCTGCTTGCCAACGATACAGCCCTCCACGGATACGTCTTTGAAGGCACGGAAGCAGCATCTAAAACACGAGGAACCGCTATTGGTGCTTCTCTTTTCGAGACATTCCCGGAAGAAGACGACACTTTGGTTCCTCTGCTGCATACTTTCATGGACGCAGGGTGGCATCCGAATCAGGCATGGGAACCCAGAGAGGGGAACTACCCAAAGTGGGCGTTACAAGATCCCTCATGCGTCTGCAACAAACCGCTGACCGAGTTTCTCCTTTCTAACGGCGCCGACCCGAACATTGGGCCCGGCTGGTATCACATTCCGACACTAAAGGAGCAAAAACAAGATGTATGGTTTTCAGTCGAGGTTCCGTTTCATCGACATGGGATATGGACATTTGGCCTTACGATAGAGACCTGGAACCCGCGGTTTTTTGAGCTACTCAGGACCTACAGTGTTCCTACCCTTAGTGTCTCCGAACTCATGCCCTTGCTGCGCATTGCACGAGACATGATGGCATTTTCGACAGCCCACCAAGAGAGTGAGGATGCTGCGCTGTTGGCAATTCCATTCTCAATGAGACGTGATATGGCTGAGCACATGTTGAGTTTCGATGATGTTGGTGTCGATGATGTGAAGTGGGCAGGGGACAGAGGGGAGCAGACTGCTCTGACGTTGGCTTGTGCTACCGGGGACTGGGAATACGCAGAGTGGCTTCTCGAGAAGGGGGCTGATCCGAGTCTGCTTGACGGGATAGCCTTCGCCCATGATCCGCAGAGGCTAGTGGAGCTTATGAGCAAGGCAGCAGCAACCGATTCAGGGCACTTCGAGGGTGTAACTCAGCCATCTCAGACAAATTTGCAAAAGCAGCTGGCCCAATGTAAGATGAAGTATGGAATTACGCGCCGATAAGTCAGGATCAACAAGGCATCATGAATACATGTTTATGTGAGCAATCAGATAGTCACACTAGATATCACGACTTAGCTTGGAATGGTGGAGGTGTCGGTAATCTATGGCCCAAACACACGTTACACTCCCCTATCGCCCGGGAAATACAACAATTAAAGACACTCATCCTCACTTTTAGGTTACTATGTTTACATCCTCTTCCCTACTTAGCCTTGAGGTTCCTCGCAAAGCATGCCCCATTCTTGAAAGTGATCATACTTCACGATGTCTGGGCTTTATTCGGAGATGGGTGGATTGCTGGAACATTCATTGACAGGCCACGAAGAAGGTCTTGTTATCCATATCACAAGAGTCATATACTTATGTTTGATTATTGTGATCTCAAGATTGCCAACAGTTGGCCTAACGGCACCTCATCTTGCTCCCATCGAAACCTCCATTACCCGGCAAGCCGGTAGATCAGTCCAGTTCCGCTTGGTAGCCTTGCGCTTCCATGGACAGGTTAACTTCTCTTCCTTCCTCTTAGCTTCCTTGTCGACCGAAAAATTCTTTCTTTCCCTCCCAAATAATCGCGTTCGGGGGGTTTACTCGACCCTCCGTTTGTTTTCCTCGTGGAAAGTAAACGCGCCATCCCTATCTTCTGCCCTCAAACAGTCGAAGACACCACAGCCATCGCGATATCGACATCGTGGAATTTCAACTTTTCTCCGCCGGCTCCAGGTGCAAGAAAATTCAGAAATCGAACTCGACCATCGAAATAACGCAGGCGAAATACCATGAACATGTCTCTGTCGGAGACTCCGCATCTGACCGGTTCCCCCCGCGTCCCTTACGAGATTTTCCTCGACACCATTGAGTTTCTCATTTTGGAGCAAGTGGAAGTCGCCGAGCCGATGGACTACGTTCTCGAATACAACAAGCAGAGTGAGGCTAAAGTTGTTGTCAGCACGGAGGGCGAGCATCATGACCATTTCGAGCGACTCAACCGATTGCGCAACCTCTTGCATATCGACTCCAGAAGCCGCAAAATGATTAGCAAAGACTTCCTTCCCATACCAATGGTCACTAGCAAGCGTCGCCATGACCGATACCCGTTCGTGGCACGGGTGTGCCCAGCCGTCGACATCTTCACCCTGCAGGAAAGTTACGAGATCGACTTCCTCTTCGCCGCGATCATGCTTCCTACCATCACGGGTAGTGAAATCGTCCGAAACATCACGACCGTGCAAGGTGCAGACACCATGTTCTTCCAAAAGAACTCCGAAGGCTATGTCGACGCGCTCGCTTCCCTCCCCAACCTCCGGAAGATCATCATCCCCGCTGGCGCTTATCGAATGAAGGAAGAAGAGGACAGATGCAGATGTTCTCGCTCGGAATCCCACCCAGAGTTCATAAAGATTGATGAGGATCACTTTCCATGGCTAGCGGAGTGGGAAAAGAACCACGGCCACATTGCGCGGAAGCTTGGCCCTCAGTTCAAGAAACGGAAGATTTCCATTTTCGCCGGGTCCATGGCTCGTGATATGTTTGAGTTGGAGCTGGATATTACAGAGGAGGCCATTCGCGTCAAGTCCAGCTGCCGGAACTGCGACTGCTGCGACTGCTGGGTGAAGGAGGTCTGTCTAGGAATGCCTCGGGAGCAGCGCATTGCCGAGTTCCTGAGGATTTCCCGAAGAATTACCTGAGGAATTTGAAC
Organism: Colletotrichum godetiae; assembly: GCF_030913485.1. Lineage (NCBI taxonomy): Eukaryota > Fungi > Ascomycota > Sordariomycetes > Glomerellales > Glomerellaceae > Colletotrichum > Colletotrichum godetiae. The sequence goes on from NW_026851361.1 coordinate 21,157, forward strand.
TGCAAGTTCATACAATTGCATTGCGAGCTACCGATCAAGCCTTGTGAAGAGGGGGGGAGTCCTCAGACTTTCGGACACAGGATGGGAGAATGGAGGAATATTCCATCTCGCAAAATTGGTCGAATGCCAGGACGGCATCCATTGTATGCGAGTCCCTACTTATAATAGATAACAAACAACATTGCGCAAGAAATCAAGAGAAAGATAGCACGAGCATTCGGCATCCCAATGAGGTGCTACATTGGCATACCGAGCAATTTCGACGTACCCTACCGCAACGAGAAAACATATAATACATGACATGATCTTCGTCACCATTTAATTAGCCGAAAGACACGAAGACACAACATTAATTGATAGCTTCGTGATAGAAAATTAGGCCAATAACTTGATATGATCGATTGTAAGTGATTCAGAGGACTTCTTGAAGTTCAAACATGAATGCAAAGCGTGCTCCTCAAACGCTCCTCCGTGATAGTCTGCCGTAGACTCCACAGTTCAAGCCTCATAGAATATTAATGTTGCTGCTGCATCGACTCCTAGAGTAACGCCACGAACTCTCAGATCATCGTGTAGCTCATGGTAGCAATTGCAGTGTGGGTTAAGGAATTGCATGCGAACAGCTCCGTCCTCCAAGAGCAGCCGTGCCGTTTCTGCACTGTCTATCATCAAGAAAACAGAGATGCCTCGGTTTTCTGCAACGCGTAACTGTTTCATCAAAGTTTCTTCAGGAAATACTGCTTGCAGATTCAGGGTCGGAAAAATGTGGGTGTCGATAGGCATGCTATAACCATGAGAGTAGTGGAACGAGACTCTTGGGTCAATTCCTTTAAAGTTCTGTCCGATTTTGAGCCACACTTCTTGCAAGTTGGGAAAGAATTGCATCAATTGAGGAGTAAAAGCTGGCGGCCACTTAGGGAAAGGGGGCAATGCGGGCAGATAGTCGCACACTGACCCTTGGACCCTTCTTACTAGGCTATATAGCTCTCTTTATTCGGGTTGGGGAAGATTTCGAAGGCTGAAAGATCCACGCATGATGCTCTCCGCGTCCGGCGCTATCTCGAAAATGTCAGTATCTGGAAGTACACCTCCTGGCAGCGTGCGAAACCATCCGACCTTGTGTTGAGAATCATACTTTTGTTGAGAGTACATGACGCGTATAATGTTGCTAGGAACGAAGACTTGTCTAACCATGCGTCTGCTAGTTTTGTCGACTTGTAGAAGGGTGCGAATTTCGTTCCATCGACGCTCCTGTATCTTGACGCCTTCAGGGTCCCATCTATCTTCCAGTACGATGGAAAATTGGCTTCGAAGAAATTGCCTTTGGTAATCGAGAGTGTAGGTTGCATTTTCGTATCTAAGCACTTCGCAACTCTCTGAAACCATCGCGTCAACGATATGGAGGAAGATCTCGTAGGACAAATTGACAGGACAATTCAGGGCCGGAAGACGTGCGTGTAACGATTGAGTGGACATGTTGCTTCTCTGTGGGAGTGGAATATTAGGCTTGATGGCTTGTTGGGTTTACTTATAGCAAGGTTTGAAAAGAGGCTTTTGGTGTTTTGGAACAATGTGTGTTTGTTGGGTCTGGCTCCTTGGAGTTGAGGAATGTTGTCGCTTGTGTTGGTTAGTTTCATGGAGAACTTCGGGCATGATAACATAGATTGCATCAGAGCATCTGTCAATTTTATGCATTTATGAACCCTCTTAATCTTTACCAACCTTTGGTAAGTTGTTTTGGGCTTTCTTGCATTGCCATTGCGCAGACAATTCCGTTGTGCACACACTCAGTAGCTAGTCAATTAGTGTTGTTTTGTCTTGCGTCGAGCACTACTCACTTTGAGCGACACCGTCTTTGTCCTTGAGACTACAGAAATATCTTTCTTTCATTCAGAAAGAATCTTTATGCTATTGAACTAGTTGATGACCTTTCCATTCCGTCTTTCAAAACCTCTAAGGTAAGCGTTGCTGATTTTTGTAACCCACCAGCATCTGAGGCATTCTACAAAGGCTATTCAAAGCTCTTTTGAGATAAAGCTGCGCTTTTCCCTATTGCCACTTCATTCCTTTCGAGCTTCCATCAAATCATGTCTTCATGCACATGGAAGTAAAGTAGATAGTATTCCGATGCTTCAAGACGGTCCATTATATAGTCTCAATAAGCTGGGATCCTGTGGGCTAGTTCTGTCCGGATATACTGGCAGAGATTCATGATCACGATGTCATCCGACGAAGTCGCAGGTACTGGTCTTCGAAGTAGGTCTGCTTCAATTTGACTGGGTACTTCACTTAAGAGATGGTGGGCGGCGGTATCTACTCAATACTTCAAGTCAACTTGGACGATAAGATGGCGTGACTAGAAACTTGCGTAGTTGAGTTCATGGTGCGGGGGTTTGGAACTTCCAGATTACGAGCTCATTGCAGCACTTGGATTAGAGTCTCGCTGGCACAGAGAAGACAGGGCGAGACAAAGAAGTAGTTGCTATTGTGGCTTCAATTATGTATGCTAGACATGCTTAAATATTCCAAGTTACACTAATGCTCCTAGAACCAAGCCTGGACACCGGCTTGAATGGCCTTGAGGAGGCTGAAGTCGTACGAGTCCTCACCCAAACTCCAAACAGCGACACCACCCAGGCCGCGAGCCTTAGCAATCTCGTTGAACTTGCGGGTGACGAGAGCAGGAGTGTCCCAGGTCCAGAAGAAAGGACCGGCGGGGTCCCAGTACCACTGGCCGCCGCTGACCTCATCGGTCTTGCCGTTGGCGATGGCAGTCTTGAAGGAAGAGAGGGTGGAGGTGCCGTTACAGATACCGTAGTCGGACTGGCAGCCGTTGCCGCAGTGAGCGGCGGTGGCACCGCAGAATCCGTACTGAGAGCAGCAGTTACCAGTGGGGCACTTGTAGAAAGTGCCGGCACCGCAGGAAGCATCCGGAGAAGTAGTCAGGTTGGTGGGAGCGGCCTGGAAATTGGCGGTCTCGAAGGTTACGGCTCCGGACATGCCCGTATCGGTGCCGTCGGCAGCCTCGAGGAGCTCGGTGGGGCAGCCGAGACCCTGGGTGCAGTTATAGCCCTTCGCGGTGGTGAACCACTTGGCGTAGAGAGCAAAACCAAGGTTGATTTTGGCGGGCGCGACGCCAAGAGCGATGTAGGTGTCGATAGCCTCGAGAGACCCCTTGATGTCAGTGTGATGCTTGGTGATATTGTCGCGGCGGTTCATGAGATCGTAGGTCATGACAGTGAAGTGGTCGACAGCAGCGTTGATCTTGGGGGTCTGGTGCTTGGTGAACGCAATCATATCGCGCTTCAGACCTGGGGCGGTGACGGACAGCTCCATCTTGTGGTGCTTCAGCTGCGTCTTGATAGCAGACAAGAGCAGAGGGAAAGTGTTGATCTCCGAAGTTTTTTGGCTGTTGGGCTTCTGGACGTAGTCCGCGCCATTACCACCTGGGTACTCCCAATCGACGTCTATAATCACGTTAAGCGGGTGATAATGAAAGATCCATCATCCGTCACTTACCGACACAGTCATATCCGAGCTTGACCGCGGTGTCTGCGACGTTTATAGCGTACTTGTGACGGCTCTCGTTGGTGGCAGCACCGAGACCAAATCCATCCGTGTCGCCCCAACCTCCAATGGCCATGCAGACCTTGGTTCCGTTGTTGAACAGAGCGCGGACCTCGCTTAGGGGCTTGAAGGGCTTGTATTCGCCAGCAGGATCGGAAGCAAAGAGGGAAGAGTTGGCGAATGCAGTGATTACATGGGTAACGCCCGAGGTTACGGACTTATCCGGAATTCCTGCCGTGTGGTATCTAGATTGGATCTATGAGAAAGTTGTCTGGGATCTCCTGTGGTTGGAATAACTTACTGGTCAAAGTACATGACATAACGAGGAGCTGCGCCTGTTCCTTCAGTGCAGGTAGTGTCGGCGGAAGCAGCCTGGGCGGCCACGGCGGCCACAGAGGCCAGGCCAAGAGATCGAAACAGCATTATTACTATGGTCTGGTATTATCAAAAGAATGTGGATCCTCAAAAAGGAATTGAGACGATCAGATTAAGCGAGTGACTGGAGAGGCGTAGAAGCGCTTGAGGAAAGGAAAAGAATCCTTACACGTATACGTGAGTGGAGGGAAACGCATCCTCAAATACCTCAACTCGACCCCCATCCGAGGGATACGCAACCAGTCTCGTTTTGATGAAAGTTACACACAGGTAGCGGGCCCTAGTGCGCATTACCGCTGGCCACAACCCGGTTGTTTAGGGAAGCAAACTTCGACGTTTGGTTTCCCTTGGTTGATTGCACTCATAACAAGTGCCAAGCTAAATTGGGCGGGTAGTTGTCGGGTGGATCAGGAGGGGTGATCAATTCGCGGGCGAGCGCGGTAGTGCGGCACTTCGCGGTGCCAAGTCAGGAGACAAGGCGGGATCGGTTGCGGACACTGCGAGACATGGTTGACAGCGGTGGAGAGTTCAATATATCAAGAAAGTATAAATTGTCCGTTTGGTAGAGTCGGAAATTACGGTTGGACTCCGTCTGCAATTAGTAGGCTGACTCGCCGGGATGAGCCCGTCTAGGATACTGTCGAATGAGTCGCGCGACTGAAAGAGTGCTGCAGCCAAGATGATTTTCCAGATGGAAAAAGCTTGACCAAAGCACAAGCCTTCCGGGGTTTCCGTCCGAAAGATCAACAATCTAGAAGATAAACCTCTTTTACTCAAACGTCCAAGACTTGGAGGCTTTTCTAATAATAGTCACGCCAAAAACGTTTCAAAGGTGATGGGAGGATTCTCTTGACTGATGGTATTGATAGTACTAGTTACAGCCCAATCCGCGTCCGGCACTTCCATGTGTAATTTCCATGTGGAATGACTCTCTTAATCTTTCTCCTTGACCTTGAGACTCGCACATTGGCGCATGATAGAGGAATGATCATCCTAGAGTTGCGTACTTCCTCTCCTTCTTCCTCTCCTTCTTTTTGTCTTCGTTTGTGTTTGCTACGGAGGTAGATGAAGCCGGCATGGGTCTTGGAGGACCAGCGATGAGTTCCGAGGAAGCCGTAGCAGAGTTTGGGGGGGGGGACCTCCCATGAATAACTGCCTTGCTCCTGCAGCTCCATGCTCTTCGACTCCGCGGAGGAACTCGGCGGGCATTGTAGCAGAGTCGTCCAAAATCTTGTAGCTCTTGGCTAAGTAAAAGCTCTTGAACTGGTCCCAAAGAATCCACTCTGGGGTTCCTTCCTTATAACCAGGTTTTGGGTAGTATGGGTCGTTTTCCCAGAATGCTGTTACAGCATTCTCAATGCCTCTGGGGGTGGGCGGCAGTCTTCGACATTGATTGAAATCAAGCAAGAAGATGCTCACACTGCGTCGGAGAAAGTTGATGCCGCTTGATTTCGATTCATCCAGGTTCCAGGTCGTGATGATTTCCCCTTCAAGGTCAATCGAGTCCAGGGTTTGAGCAGATATGCGACGCTCGGGAGAACTGCCAAGAACGAATTCGACATCTGCACCGTCAATCTGAGCAGACCAGTGCATGACAGCCAAAGCCTCAGCCATTGGTTGAACGTATTGTTGCGGGTTTACACCCAAAATTTCCATCTTGTCCAGCGTGAGCTCAAAGTTTCTCAAAGAGAATTCATCCTCGACTCGTTGATTCAGGCATCTGCGTCCAAGGTAAACGCGGATTACGCAATGCTTGTTTGCTGGATTGTTTGAAGCATGAGCTTTCATGTCGGAAGGACAGAAGATGGACACAAGCGCTTCACGGATGCTTCGAGGTAGCGGGAGAATGCGTTCAGACACCATGATCGCGCTGGGATCAAAGAAAAATCTTGAATGAGACTTAATCTCCTTGCGGTGAGCAATCTTCCAGGCTTGAAGGTCCTCGATTTGCACGATATATGCAGGTCTTGGCATGGCGTAAGAGTGTGTGGTTTTCGAAGCTTCCCACATTTTGATATGAGCCACATGATCAGCCCACATCTCTTGCTTCTTGTTTGGCCTACCGGCCTTGATGATGAGTCCCCTGCTAGGGAAGTCATAGATCACACCGCAGAACCCTTCTCCAATGACTTCGAGCGGAAGATCTCGCTCTGCAGCTTGTTGTTGACGGATAGCAAATGACGACGCCGTGCTCAGGACTGCGTTTACGGAAAGAAAACGCTTGAGTGTTGTAGTGTAGGATTCGTCAGGTTGATCAATGTCAATGACGTCGCCATGTTGAACATACTTGTTCGCTATCGTAAGGTTTTCGACGAGCGATGGAGTCATTGAGTATGCCGACTCGTCAGTTTTGTTTCCCTCGCGTCTGCTTCGTGGATCTGACATGGTGACGATGATTCGATAAAGCTCTCTCTGTTTGATCGTGAATGCGGGTATGTATCAAGTTTGAATCAAGATAGTGAGTTGCAGAAGGGAGAGAGCTGAGGAGGGAGAGAAGTGTAGGAAGAAAGATTGGGTAGAGATTTGAGAGAGGGATGGGGATGTGAAGATGTTTCCTTTATACTGCGAAGGTGAGACATTGTGCTCCTGCCGAGTTTTAAAAATGAGCTGGAGGTGTGAGGCAGGTCCTTCTTATTCAAAAAGGGCAAGAACATATCGGAGAAAGAGCTCCCGGCCAGGCCTGGAAGGTGGGCGGTAGGCACTATAAAGCTGCTCATGCCTGCCTTTACTATCGAGTTGGAAATGGTTTCCTTAGGTTCGCAGTGAGAAATTTAGTTGATTCGTGTATACCTAGGTATCTCCTATATCAACCATCTTCCGAAGCTTTCTCAAGCTGCTTCCTGATCCTAGCCACACCTGATTCTCCATCATGAACGTTGCCCAACGCGACAGTCTTTTCTCTGGACTTGAGTCCTTGTGTGATTACGAGGTCTGATTTGGGAACGCCCAAAACCTGAATTAATTTAGCACCCTGCGACGACGACACGGAACCGACCGGAAGCCTTGATGAGTCGATGTGCTCCTGCTGCTTGAAATAGGAATATTTAGAGCTGAAATAGTACACATACCCCACTGAGCAATTTCACGACAGCTTTATTAGCTTCGCCTTCCTTCGCCTGTGCTGAAACGCATAGTTCCACGGTCGCGTCTGTGACGGCTGTGACCCCTTCGCGAACTCGGGAAGCGCCAGGTTTCACATGACATTGTAGATACAGAGTATCTAAGGGTGACTTTTTGGTACCTGCCACAAATCGAATCGCTGATGATGCCATGTCGTGTTGCTAACTGTACTGTAAAATGTAGTGGGGGACGTCGAGTTTGAGTGTTGTGGTGTGGGTTGAGTTGCTGTGGAGAGCAAGGTTCGGACGAGGAAGCCTGATTGGTCCCTAGAATACATGCCACAAGAAGCTGTCCCATTACGCGACAGCCTATCATACCGGTATGTACGGAGTACTTTGGAGTTGTGACTAATTGTTGCTCTCCTCTTCCTTAGCCGACGTGCTCTTCATTAAGGATCATCCAAAACGTTGGCGAGCCCTTGATCCAGCACCCGAAATACTCAAGAGAGCGCATATGCAGAAACCAATCCATGCCTTCCCCCAGTCTAAGACTGATTGACTCGTCCTCCGGCTTATGAATCAAGTTCCAAACCTGGAAAGCATGCCGGCTTCCCATTGACTGCTAGATGGCGTCACTACATCCGTCTCTAATCTTTCTCTAAGCTCGACCTATTCCGAGATTATTTATAGGCGAGTATAAGGGAAATAGAGCAGAACTAGAGAAAGACTGGAGACGGATGTAGTGGCGCTATCTGGGAGTTGAGGGATAGAGGGTGTCTTTAGGGATAAGCGCTCGTTGGCTTGAGTGTGGGTCGCTGGCATTCACCACAGCCTGTCGAAACCATCGTCGGCGACTTACAAGAATTATCCACGAAGCTATCTGGGCCAGGCCCCGGACTTAGGACAGGAAACGACAAAGACTTGTGTGAATTGGCTGCTGAATGCAAGACACTGGCCGTGGACCTAAAAACGACTGCTCGACCGAATCAAACCGAAGGTCAAAGGTTCTAACTTCTAAATGGGATTCCTTTGTCTCGGCCCTCAAGAATGAGAGATTTTCCGGCGATAAAGAAGAGCTTAGAGTACGGCTCGAAGCATGTCGCGGACAGTTGCACTTCAAGCTCAATTACGTCACGAGGTAAGCAACAATAGACTTCTACCAGATTACTATGGACTGACCAAACTAGTCGGGATACCCAAGACAAGTTAAAGGACATTATAGACTTGTCAACGAGCAGCAACACTCGCCTTGAGGACCTCCAGGCGTCCGTTGAGCAGATCAGAAGTAGCATCCAAGCTCCTGGACTTGATGAAGCGATTAAGGGTAGCCTCAACAGTTTACTCGATATACCGGAGGACAAGCTTGATGCCGTGGCCCAAGAGCGCGTGCTCAATGGATTAAAATTTGTTGAAATGAACCATAGGTTCGACCAAGTCTCCGAAGCCCACGCCGAGACCTTCAAATGGATGTTCTCCGATGAAGAAGACGAAAAAGACTTTTCTATAGAAGAGGAGAGTGAGGGAGAATATTCCGAGAAGGCCGAACAGGAGAAGGAATTTCCACATAAGAAACAACGTAAAGAAGACTTGCGCGAAGAGGAAGAATCCGAGGACGAACCCTCCAGAGGCAGAGAGAGTAGGGAAGAGTTCTACGGAGAGAAAGGGCCCATATCCGAAAAGGAAGAATTTGAAGAGGGCAGCTGCGAAGAGGAAGATCGTCAAGAGAAATACGAACTCGGAAAGAAGCGGCATGAGGAAGCACTCGCTAGAGAGGAACAACACGACGAGGGGAGGCGAGAGACCAGGAGAAGATTTCTAGACTGGCTTTCCACCGGAAGTGGAGTGTTTCGCTTTTCTGCCAAGCTTGGTGCAGGAGAATCAACACTGATGGAGCTCATCATAAACAATCCGCATGTTCAAGACAAGTTACAGCAATGGGCTGGTAAGTCTTGCCTTCCATCACCAATCGTTTGCTTTCTGACACACGTAAAGGTGATTCAAGACAGCTCGTTCTCGCTACGCACTTCTTCTGGCAGCCTGGCAATTCTTACCTTCAGAAATCTTTCGACGGCATGTGCCGAGCCTTACTTTATGGTGCAATTGTTGGCCGACCCGAGTTGACACGTCTACTTTCCCTATCTCACTGGAATTCTGCATGGTCAGCTCCTTGGAAAGCAAGCAAAGAGCTTATAATTCATCATACAGAAGTTCGAGAAGCACTCAAACTCCTAGTTTATCATACTAAGGTGAATGGGAGTTTTCGCTTTTGCTTCTTCATCGACGGCCTGGATGAGATGGAGGAGTCTACGGATTTCCAGCATCGCCATTTGGCAGAGACTCTGAAGGAATGGTCAAGGCACAGCTCTGCGAACATCAAATTCTGTGTCTCGAGTCGAGAATACAACATCTTTCTCCATATTTCCCGCAAGAGCAGAGGATCTGTTTGCACGACTTGACAAAAAGAGACATGGAAAAATACGTGAAAGATGAGTTGACTGGATGCGTTCGAAATTACGGCACCCCTGAAATCATTATTGATTCAATTGTCAAGCCTCTTGTGGACTCAATCGTTGACAGGGCTCAGGGAATATTCCTCTGGGTTAAATTGGTTGTCAATGACCTGTGTAATCAGATGGAGAACGGCTATCGACCAGAATGCTTGCACCTCGAGGTCGATAAACTCCCCGAAGGCATTAACCATCTCTTCCATCATTTCATGACCTCCATCAGCCATGGCGCGAGGCGGAAAGCGTACCAAACACTAGACACGATTGTCAGGGCTAACGAATGGTATTTCAAGATTACCCTTCTGGCATGGAAACTCTTCGAGGTGAGAGAGAAAGATCAGCCGGCTCCTTCTTTCGAGTCTCGAAGTTCAAGGCCAACAGACGATTCCAGGGATGTGGAAGTTTCGAAGAAGAGGCTGAACAGCTGTCTCAGAGGGCCAGTCGAAGTTACAATCATAGGGAGAGATGAGCACCTGGTGCGTCGCTACAAGTTGGAGGTGGCTCACCGCTCCGTTGAAGATTTCATCGTTCAAGAGAGGAAAAGTGGAAAACGTTGTCTGAGCGAACTTGACGCCTTGACCGCCCTATCCTATATTACTGTCTCTTCCTGGCGTCACGAAGCAGACTACACCGAGAGTGCGGAGTGTTGGTATGGTGAAACTCTTGCTTTTCTTCTGCATATGAGGGTAAGACGCTTCTCTGACATATCAAACTTGGAATTTTTCGAGGATGTTGCGTCTTTGGTTAGAGATTATGATCTGATATCTAAACGCCTCAATACGCCCTCGACAGTGCGATTCTACTCCTTTATGGAGGTACATCTACTTTTTCGATGTGGTAGCAGATAATTGTCCACGGAATGCAGACACGAGGAGTCTAAGACAGATGATGACGAACCAATACTGTGGCTTCCCAGCCTCCGACACATTCTCCTTCAGGGAGGTTACGACACTTATGAGTTGTCAAAGCTCCAGACGACGCAAGATACTGCTCAAAGCCCAGAAAATCTCTCATTACTTGCGAGCTGCATTTTCACCCACTTCACAAACTTAGTTTGCAAGAAGATTCACTACAGTGATATCATGGAAACTCCATTCGACCCCGAGTTTGGTGTGGCTGTGATCGGCAGCTTGCTTGACCAAGGACATTTATTTCCGAATTTCGGAATGCATACCTGGTTATGGCCCATAATTCAAGAAGCGGAAACCCTCACTGACTGGCGTCCGACTCTCATGAAAGTCACATTCCTGGTTGCATCTATGCTTCAAGTTGCCGATGGCGACTTGAATACTCCGATTCAAGCCATTCTTGAGCGCCTACTTCGACACAAGGGCAATCTCTGCTTCACGATGGAAGTGGAAATTAACGAGGCTGGGACATTTTCATGATCACTAGAACGCCCTGGAGCAGGCAAGCGTCGCCTCTGGCTCGATGATTATCACCCATCTACGCACGGGTCATCCATAAGGTAGTACGAGACCGCAATGCTTGGAACTTGGGACCCGAGACAGTTCATCCAATTGTCTAGTTTCACAAACAAAGAACCTTTGCTGCAGCTCATGGATGATCAACTACGAACTGAGCGTACAGCGATCGAAGATGCAGTGTCAATCATTCAGGATGATCTGGAATCACAGCAAGATTCAGCGGATGATTTTCTGGGAGCAAAAGATTTGCAACACGACGAGAGTTACTCGGACAATGAGAATGCGTTGACCATAGAATCATGTGAGGCTAAACAACTCAATGCAGCTGGGGAAGAACAAGTATCAAAAATCACTCGACGAGGTAAATTCATTTCGCATCCGGTAGTTTGGGCTTTCATAGATTTCCTGACCCCGAAAAGACCCACCGTCGAACTGATAGAACTATGCTAATGTCTGATGCAGGTATAACTCTGCAGATATGGCTTGCAGTATAGTTGCAGGTCTTTCAAGGTTATTAAAGTATCAGGGCCATTTTTAGCCAACTGTCAAGTGCATGCTTGCCATCTCATGAGATACCTTGAATCATCATACCGACACGACGGGCTGTAACATTTGACAACATCTGGTATACAGACTCGGTCATCGGGGGGCAGGGCTCGTTTGCGTTCTGAAGATGAGCAAAGATGACATAATTCCTGTTCTTATTACAAGCGATTGCTAGCAGGGAAGGGTCTTTCAGTAAAAACCCAACAGTACTTCTATACCGAGAGAAAGAAGATAAGTTTCAAATTAGAAGGCAAGCGAGAATTCATCACTGCGATTCGATAACTTCGTGCAAGCGCTCATTCGTAATTCAAATTGGACCTGTGCCGCCTACTGTAGAAGTGGAATGAGTTTTGAGGAGCAAAGGATTCATCATTGGAAACTCTGAAGGGTACTTGCAGAACTGGTGAGGATGCACTGCAGACCGGGCGATTTGAGAGTTCTGAGCCGGGTGTTCATGCCTTGTCATATTTTTGTCATCAAAGTTTCTCTCTCATGATCAGATAAAAATTCTTCGTAAAAGGAGTGTTAATCAATTTGGTATTCCCATCGCTTTCTTTCTATGCCGTCAGGCCTGTCAATCTAATATGATTTTGTGTCGCTTGCTTGTAAAGATTTGATGGCTTATAAAGAAGCCTATTACGTCTACTACTCAGCGTTTGCAACCACTCTATTCGCGGTATTGACCTGCGAAGAATGGGATCGAAGCCCATCCTTTTCAAGAAGTGCAAGGCGATTCTCCGCATACATTCTCTTAGTAGTGATCCTCTCAGGGTAATTCCTTAGGAACATGTTGGTGAAGTGAGTGCCGTAGTGAATGCCCTCCTTGGGAGACTGGCCAACATCGTAGCCTGGCAGAGGTTTGGCAACAGCTTGGAAGCTGGGCTCATGGAAGTAGGCGAAAGCAAAACGATCGCGGGTGTTCAGGCCGACCTTGTGGGGAGTGGAGGGCAGATAAGAGTTGGTGATGTACTGCATGATGTCACCAGGGAAGACTGTGAAGACGTTGGGAACAGGGGGCACGTAGTGCCAGCGGTCGTCCTCCTCCGCCATTCCAGCTGAGCTCTTTTCCCAGTTTGCGTAGTTTTCACCTTCGTATGGGGGACGGATGAAGAGGCCTGAATAAGTATGTCAGTTTCCGTCGAGTCGAACTTGTGGAAGGCCTTGGCTTACCACCAACATCATCTTGAGCAGCAATCACCAACAGACCATAGTCTGTGTGAGAGCCGATACCACGTCCAGCCTTGCCCTTGCCGTTTGTGTTATGTGTAGGAGGGAATCTAGTCGGATAATCAGTGTTAGCAGACCGTTGTCTTTTAGTTGCTACTGTGAATGTGGCTAACCTGAGAATACGCATGTGATGCCAGCCGTCCTGAGTCAGGTTCGTGAGGGAGCCGGCGGGCACATTCAGGCCTAGCTCAGCAAGCTGGAGCAACTTCTCTCCACTTTCCCCAAGGTAGTCCATATAAGTAGTCATGGGCTGTTTCATTTCGTAGTCGGGCCAAGGGGCCGGGCCGTGACAGGGCCACTTTGCGCGAACGCGGGGTTCAGCGAGATCTAGGTCTTTAGTGACGGTGAAGATCTCAGAATAGTCGGCAATGCCATCGGTTATTTCCTCGCCTGAGGCGATATATCCCGAGTAACTTTGAGAATCAACACATGCGGCCTTCTCGTCATGGGGTTTGGCAAAGAATGCCTTGCTTGAGGCCGTGGCTTCATTGAAGATGTGCTGTTGCTTGTCGTTCATTGAGACTTGGAGGATACCATCACGGCGCCAAGCATCAACCAGAGCTTTCCCCATGGCGCGATCGCCAGGGCTGCCGGTGACACGCTCAGGAAGTGCAAATGTCTCAAGCTGAGCTACTGTGGCTTTGTGTCCCGGGGGCATTGTGGCAGCCATCCGGGCGAGGTTGTGGTCTGTGACGGTTGCCAAGTGACGAGTGTGGCCAAGAGCTGACTTCCGCGGCCCGCGGCGAGCCATTATACTCAAAGACTTCGTTATGGCTGACATGTCTGTGACGAAGTTCCAAACCCAAGATATTGTCACTAGGAAAAACAAGATGCTAGGAGAATAGCGTTGAGAGATCTGGATTGCAAGATTCCCACGGCTCATCTGCCCTCTTTATACTTGGCATTTCACTCCCTACATCTCACCGTAGCTTCTGCCAAGCGGCATTGGGTTGCAATTCACATGCCGTAGGCACGTTTCCATTGTCTCGAGAGCTGCAGAAACAGGTTTAGGTTTCCTTCGGAATTGGTGAGGTCTCGTTCATATCATATGCTTGAACTCAATTCTATCACGTTTTCGACCAAGGGGCGGTGCTTCAGAACTCAGGGGGTATTAGACATGCCTGTTCGGAATCAACTTTCCGTTTTAGCTGGTATATACCGCAGACATCAGGGAAGCCACTGACGATGCTTGGCTCTTCCATGGGCCAGGGCACAATGTCTTCGGCGGGCTAAGGTAGAGGTGGAACCTGTGTTGAGGTCTCCAGAAGGCCCACTGAGTTGCCGAGAGCGCAAGGGGTTGTCGAGTCAAGAAAATCAGACTTCGCAATGTCCCTTGCAATCTCGCAATAGAGCATCTCCACGATGGCTCACATCTTTGATAGATGCCAAGAAACCCACCGGCAGCTAGCTCTAATAACTAGGACTTCGTTTTCATTAAATACGGTCTGAGGAATGGCAGTAAACCTGTAGAAACCATACCTTCTCAGGAGGTAACCAAAGAGACTATTGCCAAGTCTGAAGTCCACTGGAATGAATTGTCAACTTAATCAAAGAATCTATGAACCAATCAAGTGTTTGCAAAGTTTTGAGACGTAGGCAAAATGTGATCAAAGCTTTGGTTGCATTGAGCTACTAATCTAGGGCAACGTACATATATCGGTTGGTCAGAGACTGGTTTGTGCACTCCTGCAACACTGAATGTTGGAGATGTCGTTCTCGCCGCTTCTGCGATAAGTTACCCAAGAATCCGGGCTTGCCGCCAAGACCAGCTTCCATGGGACCCACGGAGGTTTAGACTTTCTTTTCTGCCCACGGCTAAATGAGGTTCGCCCCAGTTGACACGAAACCTTAAATGATGGCTTGGGACAGGACTGGTTGCTTACGGATCGAGAGAGTTTCGCGGGCGTTACCAGGCGAGCGGTTTAACGATCTCGAGGCTCGGCAGAGGTTTGAACGTTCTTTGATTAATAGGAGGCGCGAGTCATAGCTGAAATCTTTTTCAGGAGGGCTAAGAGATGTCTGAGTCTCGAATCTCGCGTCCGGTCCGTACCCAGGACGCTTTTTCTGTTACCGCCATCTCCGGGCAATTACCCCGGACACGGACTTGAGTCATCCCGCGCGGACGTTCCAAAGTGAGAGCTCAACGCAAATCATGATTCGTGGACCTCACAACTTCATCCCTTTCGAAGTAAACCTTGCCTTTTCTGGAACTCCTGTGCGGCACAGCCGAGGCCGGCGGGCCGCCGAGTTGTCTCCTTCGACAGCACCTCCGTAGGATTCGTATCGTAGACTCTGTTCATACGAATGAACAGGATTTTCGTGGATCAACTTGGAAGAACATCCAATCGTGGACGCAAAACGTCAAAATGCTCTTTCAGACATAATGATGGGTTCGATTGTGGGCACGTGCATGATTTGCGAGCTTGGTGGTCTTGAGTATCAGCCAGAATCATACCTTCAGTTGTCAACTCTTCAATGGTCTCCTTAGCGTTACATTGCGACACTTTCAGATAATATGCGACATATTCACAAGCCGCCTCGTTGGGGTACGTATGCACAAGCACAAGGTCTCTCGGTGCAGGGCCTTCTTCAAAGTCCGAGTTTCCAGTCACGGATCCCTGTCGACAGGAACAATGCTGGTCCAAATCTAGGCGAGACGTTCGATTCGTCAAAACCTTGGATTCCCATGGACTCAGTATTAAGATGACAGATCTTTTCCATCATTACTTTGAATTTCACGGTCTATAATATGCTCAAATCACTCAAGATTTGTCGAAAACAGGCTGGCTAATTCAAAGCTGACAAGGTACTTTTGCCAAGTAATTGAGTGTAGAAGCCAAGTCTTCTCGTGGATGGGAAATAACGCATGCTGGTACAGGTTCTTCGTAATAACGAGTTTTCTGTTCTAGCTGGGACGAATGGCTAGCTGGATTCATGGGCAAGGTAGCAATGGGTAAAAGGTAAGTAGGTAACACTCGGCGCCTGAACAACAACCCTAGAGGTGTTGAGACTTCCCTGACTCCCTGTGTACAGTGTAATACTCCGTAGACACTTTAGCCGCCAGCGGCCAGACAGAAAAGTCGCCGTTCGGTCTGATCCTAGGAGTACGGACATCGAACAGGGTGGATCCAACGAGTTGAGTTCTTCATCAACACAAGTTCGTTCGCTGTACAGACTGCAACGCACTGAGCCCACCGCTACTTAGTACCTACTTCTGTTCTCAGGAAGACAAAGAAGAATCCGCAGGCATCCTTCAAGCCCATGTTTGTATGCAATCCCTTGGCTTCATAAAGCCACACGCCGAGCGCGAATGCACTGTCTCCACAGAGCTGTATTGATAGAAAGAGCTTCACATTAACGAGAAGCTCCTTGAAGGTTCGACAGCGGCCCAGGCCGAGGTCAATCATCTTTGGGGTTGAGACGGATCTTGAGTCTCGCTATGCATGCCTAGGGTACCCCAGTTGAGAAGTCGAAGCGTCGGAGTTGCTTCCGCGCCGCGCCTGATTCGTACATGTTGCATCCAGTCGGTCGCAGAAATGCTCTAAAACGTGAATGTGTTCGGGGCTTAGAATCTCCTCTGGAGTCATTACGCTCACCTCGAGCCATTAAAGAGCTTGGAAAGCTCGAAGAGTATCCTCTCGCTGCGTTCCGGCGATTTCGCCATCTTGGTGGACTTGGTGGCAAGGGTTCAGACTCCGGAGCCTGGATGAGAGTCCAACTATTTGCAACTCGAAAGATTACGTGATCTGACCATCTGCTCGCGATATTATTCTCACGCTGGGTCGAAGCTTTAGACGAGGGGTTGTTTCCCTCCACCTGCCCCATAGTCATCCTTAGTGGGTTCGCTCTTCCAACTCGTCTAATGACAAGATCAGGATCTGACGGAAGTCTAACGCAGACTCTTGCATGCTGACTTTGGCCACTTTTGGAAAACCGAGGTGACACTCTGCGCATGGAAACCTACTACTGACAACGAGGATGCAATGAAACCTCAAAACAAAGGAATTTGTGTGCTTGACATGGCACCATACAGTACTTCCCTGGCATTTAAAAGACGGATAGTTTCCCTGGTACCACGAACCCTTTTCCGTCAACGACGGATACACGCATCGAGCCAAGATCTCAAGAAAGGCCTAGCCTAGCTTTCGGGTGGAGAAGGTATTAAGGGGTGTAGAATGCTTTCGAAACCGACCCTGGATCGTTGGATTTGCCATTGGTACTTACTATGAACTGGCGCAGCTGCCTTTCATGATGATATAAGGAACGATGATGTGCATCAAATTCAAAGATTAGGACTAGTCAGAGGGGATGTTTTCTGTGTTTCCCATAGGCATTCCACGGTGAACCTCTTGTTGACTTCTGAGTCCGACGTACCCAGGACTTCGACCTGCTGATGAACTCAGGTGCGTCTCGGGTAGAGTCACGGCAAAATTTCATGTAGTAGACACGTTGTAGAGTTTAACTTTCGTACAAGGAAAGTTCGCACAGTCTCATAGACAGCAGTTAGGCTTTCCAGACGCTGACCATCCTATCATCTCATCTTTCGGACGGCGATTGCTCAAAATCAAGAGATGGCAACAACGTTGAAGAGCATTCAAGTATTTTTGAGTACCTCCCTGGAGAAAATAGAGATTGGATAATCAAAATGCTCATTGTGGTCTCTAGAGACATTGAGACCGACTCCTGCGCTGTTTTCGAACTTACCAAGAAGGGTTTACTGCTTAGCAGTTGAGTGTGAAGTATTCTCATAAACGCGCTTTACTTCTCAGCAGGTACCTTATCTGCTAGATTGGCCTTTTACTTTAGATATACTACTCCGCCCGCCCGCCCTCCTAATTCAGTCGATTTCTCTCTTACTACATGATGGACTCTTACTTTTGTTGCCGAGCTTTGTGGAGATTGAGGCATCGGAACCAGTTCCTCGTTTTGTCCATTAGCACTCTTCCTGACAATTGAGTCAGCAGATGGCACTTGAGGAGTAGCTATACGGATGCTTGCTGGATGTCGAATAAAAGAGACTTCAAGAATGTGATTGACAACCGTTTTAATTGATTACTAGCTTCAACTGAGGTGTTCCTCTTAAGACCTGCTGGTATCATGAACAGCCAGCAAATTCAGA
Source organism: Colletotrichum godetiae (assembly GCF_030913485.1). Taxonomy (NCBI): domain Eukaryota; kingdom Fungi; phylum Ascomycota; class Sordariomycetes; order Glomerellales; family Glomerellaceae; genus Colletotrichum; species Colletotrichum godetiae. Next base: position 38,984 of record NW_026851361.1, read on the forward strand.
CTAACTGCGAAGCTTGGATAATCGGGATGGGTCTCCTCCACCACACTTTGGCCGGCGCAACTCCGTCAGGAGGCCTGAACGCATCAATGATCAATGCCTATTTGATATTTATATTATCTGCCGACTCAACGAGATCACAAGTTACATGTAGTTGTTCAAATTTCCCAGTCAATTCTTTCTCTCTTTCTAACGGAGTTCAGCAGCGCAAGCAACTCTAGCCCAACCTTTTCAGCTCCAGCCCGGCCACTGTCGTATGCGCAGCGTATTTAATAATTATAGTATCTCAACACTGCATCTCACATACATAAGCTATTGAAAGATCTATCAAAGCTACATACCTTACGCAGTGGGTGTTGTCAGTCAGATTCTCGCACCAGCTACGTATGGTTACCTTAGGTCGCTCACGCGATCCCAAGTTTCTTAATTTGCCATGCCGGCACTAATCCAATGCTCATCAGATTCTTCTATTCATAGCCTCAAATTTATACGCTTAGGTGTCTACTCCAGTTTGGTTAAACTCGGCGAACCACTGCTGCAATTGGCAGCTTACCTTAACTAAAGTACCTCAAGATTGAAGCGACAGCTTGGATGCACTTTCCCAAATTTCCTGATTTCCTTTAAAAACTGTGCTATAGTGCCGAGAGCCCAAAGTACTTAAATGCTATTACCATAGCTGAACAATTCCAATCAGCGGTGGCCATGGTTCACTCGATTGTATCACTGCTAGCCAGCTATTCTTGATACAAGACAAGTGACGGCTTTGACAAGTGCTAGGAATCACAACCCGTAATCTTTTTGTTTATTAGGTCTGAAAAGATAACTGGTGATTTTCAAGCAGACTAGAAAACAATCAAGGGAAAGCATCCCTCCCATTGATGCGTATCTCTTCGAAAGGTAAGTTGTGACGACATGCCCCTTGATGCCAAAGACGGACAAATCAGCAGTGAAGCGCTTCGAGAATTATCGTGGCACCTGGAAAAGATGAAATTTTCTCGCCGGAAAAGCTAGGCTGCGGAGTAAAAGACCTTAGGTCGTCGAGTGAATGGCTTTCCCGCTTGGTATGCCCGGCCAAGGGAGGCATGGATCGACTGGGGAGTATCAGCTAGCCGCCTGGACAGCAGATTCTGCATCCTTAGTATCTGCTTGCATATTACTTGTCACAGTCGACTGGTCGGCAGCATTGCATGAGAACACGACATGGACCACATGCGTTGTAACGTAAGTTGGCTGTGCAAAAGCTCGCCAGAACATGTATTTGAGATAAGGTATCTAAAGAGCGTACAACTTAGTCAAATATTTCGATAAAGGAATTTGCATCAGAAAAGGCGCTTCATATTGAACGGTGAAAGTTAGTTGGTTAAGGTATCATTAGATAGTAGCTACATAACCTCTTTGGCCTGGCTTTCGTCGATCCGGGCCGCTTTGAAGGAAGTGGGGTTGCAATGAGCATACATATACAGCGTGTAGGTCGCCATTATCGAATTTGATAGTCGTAACCCCTCTTCGCCAAGTGTAAGACCACATGCATATCAGCTGTGTAACAGATACGTAAGTCGAATCGAGTGGGCTCATAGAAACATGGAGCGTTACGGTTGCGACCAACGGGCTTACTTCGGTACAAGGGTATCACCAACGATCTCCATTGATCATCCCAATACCAATAGCCTGCTTTAAGATACACATCCAAGATATCCTTTATGTTGTAGGTTTTGATTTCCCCCCAGGTGTTTACTGCCGGAAGTTCTCCAGAATATCCCCGCCAACTCTTTGCCAGCCATCGAAGTCGATTGGAACAGGCACCATGGACTCGGTGCCATTTCCTAACAATGGGACTTCATCCTCCTGGGAGACTATATTGATCAGTGCGCAAACACACAGAACCAGTCTAATTCTACTCACGCCCGCCATCAGCTGCTTTCTTTGGTTCTTTGCTTCTTGGCAGACATCGCCGCTGAAGAAGTTTCCTGGACCACTACTCGCAGGTATTCTACGAGCTTCTGATCATGAGTCGTCGTCTAATAGAAGTTGTATCTAAAGCTAATGGACGGCAGGATGGACGAATGTCTGGAGGTTTTGGCAGGTGATTGCAGCGGAGTATGCCCCCCGGATGAAGAAGCTCCACGAGAAGCATGGCCCGGTCGTTCGCCTCGGTCCGAATCTTCTAGACCTTGATTATCCCGAGTTGGTCAAAGTCATCTACGGCACCGATGGCAAATGGAAGAAGGTAATGCCATTTCAACACAGCCCAAATCTTGTCGTGTGCTAAGTCAATGATTCAATATAGTCCGATCTCTACAAGAACAGCAGCACAATTATTGACGGCAAGATCACCTATCACATGTTCAGCGAGACCGATAACAAAGAGCACGCAAAGCTAAAGAGACCTGTTGTGCGACACTTCTCGGTCCCCAGCGTTCTTGCAATGGAGCCCCATATGGACAAGACGATTGATGAGTTTTGCAATCATCTCGAACGTCGATTCGTAGACACCTCCAAGGCCTGCGAATTTGGCGACTGGCTTGCTTACTGTATGTCGAGGTATGCATGCTTCAGGATGCTCGAGTTGCACGGCTAACCGCAGTCTTTCTTGCATAGGTGCTTGGGATTTCCTTGGCTACGTCACGTTCAGTAGAAAGTTTGGCTACATGGACGAAGGGCGTGATTTCGACGGCACACTTGCGATTGGCGACCAGGCGATCGACTATCTCGGTCTCTGTGGCCAAATGCCGTGGCTAGACCACTGGCTGGACAAGAACCCGGTCTATCCCCTCGGACCCCCGAACCTGTCCAACGTGACCAGGATCGCGTTCGAGAACCTGACTGCGAGGCTCAAGGGTGAAGATGATACATTTAACCCCAAGAAGCCAGATTTTTTGCAGTACTTCATCGACTCCAAGGGGACACATCCCGAAATTGTGGACGAAGGCACCATCATCGGCTACCTACTTTTGAACTGTGAGTTTGTTTGCTCAATCAATAAAAAAAAGCATCGCAGCAACTGACGCGAGGAAATAGTGATTGCAGGGGCCGATACCACGGCCATTACTATGCGTGCGCTGTTCTACTATTGCCTAAAGGACAGGCGTATCTGGAAGCGACTGGAAGCCGAAGTCATCTCGATTATCCCCGCTGATAAGCCCGCGCCTTACGCCATCGCCCGCGGGCTTCCGTACCTCGAAGCCGTTTGTCGAGAAACTCTACGCTACCATCCACCCATCGCGATGACAATGGAGCGAATCGTGCCCGAGTCGGGTCTCACCCTTCCGGATGGCTCATTCGTGAAAGGAGGAACGCTCATCGGCATGAACCCTTACATCATTGGACGCAACAAAAAGGTCTACGGTGACGATGCCGACGACTTTAGACCTGAGCGGTGGCTTCAGCAGGATGACGAAGACGATGAGGCCTATAAGCTGCGAATGCGACAGTGGAATTCGACGGATATCGTCTTTGGTGGCGGCTCACGAATCTGTCTCGGGCGGAACCTGAGTTTGATGGAGGTTTATAAGATTATTCCGTCGTTGATTTCTAGGTTCGAAATTGAGCTTGTGGATTCGAATGAGGAGTGGTGGACGAGCTCGCGGTGGTTTTACCGGACGAAGGGTGTTGTCTGTAACTTGAAGCGCAGGGCCGCAAATGCATGAGGCAATTTTGCACTGCAGGCTGTTAAGAGGGCGTAGGCGAGTGTCACATTCACCTTGCTCACATGAGAGGGTAAGAAAAGATGGACCAGTGTACTGGAAAGTTTGAATTACTATTACTATACTTCAAGACACACAAACTCGGATCATGCGGTGGGAGCAAATGTGCCGTTGGCGCACTCGAATCCGAGGTTGGGGTTCAGCGTCGGCATCGCGTTCATGCAAATGAGCTTGGAGGCGCCGCAGCTCTGGGGGTGGATCTTGATGTCTCTGGTCTGGAAGTTCTTGCAAGACGTCTGGGTGTTGCACTCAATGATGACGGCCTCGGTGTGGGTGAGGTTGGGGAGGCCAGAGTTATACCAGCAAGGCTATGCTAATGGTCAGCATACATGTATTCATCGCAAATTGTGAATGTAGAACTGTGTGAAAGACTTACGTTTGTGGTGCAGGATCCGTCACCAGGGTTGTTGGTGTTGATGCTGCCGGAGAAGTGCTCCCAGGTGAAGTCCTCCATCATGACGGACGAATTGTTGGGCCTGTCGCCGCCGGCGCTGGCCTGGTTGTAGTAGGTCTGCGTGACAAAGATGGGGAAGGTAACGTTGTCGAGACGGATGTTGCTCCAGGTGATGTTCTTCGCCAAACCCTGCCCACCAATCCAGCTCTTGAAGCGCGCAGCGTACAGACCGCCGTGGACATCAACGTCCTCGAAGCGAATATTCTTGACATCAGCCACAGAAGCAACCTTGGAGCCGAGCGAACCGACGCTCATGCCGTGGGTCTCGAAGCCGATGGTGGCGTGCTTGAAGAGGACGTTGTTGGCGCCGTCGTTGATGGCGATGGCGTCGTCGCCGTTGAAGATGTTGCTGTTGGTGATGGTCACGTCCGTGGCGCCGACGTCGAAGCCGTCCGTGTTGAAGGGGAAGCCGCTCGTCTCGGAGCGGGCGTCGATGACGGTGTCGGAGATTGTAATGTTCTTGCCCTTGATGGAGAAGTTCCAGCCGATGGGCTTGAGAGACTTCATGTTCTTCATGACGCCGTTGGTGACGCTGAATTGCATGAGATGGGGCCGGTTGGGCGTGCCGGTCTCGCCGGGCTTGTTGGCATCCCACCAGGCTTGTCCGTGAGACTTGATCCATCCGGCGTGAGGCTGTAGAGGAGCATTTTGTGAGTATCGATGAGATTTGTCAGAGTATTACAGTCAGAAACATACATCAGTTGAGGCAATCCATTGGACATTGGTGCCGCCGATTTGGAACCAGGTGAGCGTGCCGCCCTTTGCAGAGACGAGTGCCTGGACGGTAGGGATGTCCTCGGGCAGAGTGATGTTGCCATTAACGGTGATGACGACGTTGGAAAGCTTGGTGGCGACGATGGGCTCGTACGCCTTGTACTCGACGCCTTCACGGAAGATGATCTCGGCATCGCTAGCGCACTTAGTGAACGCCTCGGCGATGGCAGCTGCGTCCGACGTCGCGTTGTTGGAAGGCGAAATAACGCATTTTGTCGTCTGCGCGAGCGCGGGGGCCGCGAGAGAGAATGCCAATGGCAGCAGGTTACGGTACAGCATGACGGCGGCGAAGAGGAGAGGCGATGTAGAGACCGTGGGTTGACGTTGAGAGAGAGGGTGAGTAGCTCGGCAACGACTCAATCCGTTACGAGCGGCCAAGCCGGGTCATTATAAACATCTCAAAGCTTCGCCCCGAGTCGTGGGACCCTCGTTATGAGGGGTCCACACAGGAGAGGAAGGGTGACATCGGTCTCCCGGGTCAGAGCATATCGAACAGGCACACCTGGTTACCCACAGGTTTCCCTGGGAATTTTTTGAGTTGGGTTGGGATTTCCGGGATGGTCGTGGTTTTTTGCGGAGATGAGACTAGTATCAGGTAAGGAGAGGCCGAATCTTAACGGTTGCTGACGTTGGTCCCGGTGGGCGAAAGAGCCTCGATTGCGGAGGGGAGGGGGGGAAGTCAGGGGACCCAAAATGGGGATAGGCAAACGAACGCGAGTTCAGACGATCCACCGTCGATATTGATTGGATGGAAAATTATTCCCCGTTTCCTTAATTGCCTTGCGCTATGGAATCGAGTCCTTGCAAGCTGCAAAAAGAGATCTTCCGCACGTGTTGGAGCTTGGTCTCGTTTGGTATGAGTGATCCCCGCGCGTGAACTTGCGCTTGACTAGGACCAGGGCCGGATATGCGGCACACTACCCTGCGGCTCTTCTCTCAAAGATTGTGAGTCGAAGACTTGGCGAAAGCCGCAGGAACAAAGGCGTCGTCAGTTGAAAACAGATAAGAAGATTGTTGCTGGCAGAATTTGTACCTGGGTACGGAGTAGATGAATGACATTGCTTGACATATTTGCGTGGTGCGACAAGTCATATCGAAGACACAGCCCTACACACCTTGTCAATTTAAGACAGGGTGAACTAATCAAACCTTGTGCCATCTCGATATGCAATTTCCGGCTAAGCTTTGGACGCAGTTTATATTTTGAATCCGAGCCTGCATGGGTGCCATGCGATCTCAAGTGAGCAACCCCACGGTAGTATCTGTCAGCGATTCGGCCGGGCTTAATTCTAGGCCGCTATAACTTTGAGGGCCTGGCCGTTAGAGGCTCAATGGTCTAGACCACGAGTGGTTGTTCATAAAGTGATCTCAAGTTCGTCAATTTTCTTGTCAAACTTCACAACAACTACTCGTTGGATGAACCGATTGTGTACCCAAGCTTCCTCCAATAGCAATGTCGTCGTAGGCATCTGTGAAGCCAAGCCGGAACCCCGTCTGGATCGACAGATTGAGAAGGCCGAGCCCGGCTCGGCGGTCTCGGCGCCCCACTCTTTCCCGCGTGGTCAAGGCTGCCCCGGTTCTCCTTTGATGTCGAGGATAGCATCTTCGTTTCTTCTCAATATGACTTTTTGATATGCCTTGATTCATACGGGGAGACATAAGCCATGGTATGTGTATCATTTGAACATGGATCCAAGAAGCTCTTCAGGCTCTGCGCAGTTCAATAATTGTATTACATTCGGTTGAATGATTTGCTGCCGGGTATCATACACATGCCACGTCTCACTCCTCCTGCTGCTCCTCCGCCTGAACCTGCTCCCTCACCGGGGCCGCAGGTCTCGGCTGGAGCCCCCTTTGCTGATCCAACTTCCTTCTCTCCCACGGCTTCAGCTTCGTCTCCTCGGCCGGCCCGTCCACCTCCTTGGCCCACTTGACCCAGTCGGACCGCCTCGTCTTCCACATATCACCCTTCCACGTGCGCCAGACACTGCGGCCCATCCACGAATCGCGCAGGGCCCTCTCGTGCTCCGCCAGCGCGCCGATGATGGTCTGCTTGACGTGGAACGGGATGGACCGGTCCCCGCGGGAGGGCACCTCGATGATGGCGAGGACGACGTTGTGGCCGAACTGCGACTGGGCGAGCTCTGCTGCGTGCGTGGCGAGCGTGCCGACGAGGGCCTTGTGGAAGAACTCGTTTTGAGGGGCTGCGGGGCTTGCGAGAGCTGTCGTCAGGACGGTCATTGATGCCATTGATGTGGTTGCGAGCTTGACGAGGAGGTCCGGGGGCGTGGCGAGGAGAGACTTCTGGGCGACCTTGGTGGGGTTGCCAGAGGTCTTGAGCATGGCCGATACGAGCTGGCAGCCGTGGTTGACGACAGCAGTCTTGTTCAGCGGAGCATCCTGCTGGAACTTCTTGTCGTCGGCGGGCTCTTCCTCGACCAGGTGGCACAACTTCGGCACGACGTTCTTCGGGTCGGAGCCGAGCGCGTCGGTGAGAGCCCTGGTGAGGGCGCTCTTCTCCTCGTACGCGCCACGGGCCTCGCAGCGCTCAAAGAGGGTCTTGAGCACGTTGTACCGAGCCTTGGTCACCAAGAGGGGCACGGCGGGGATGATCTTCTTGACGGCTTCGACAAGATCGTCTTTGCTGGCACGGTTAAGAACACGTAGGGCGGGATACGAGGCAATGTCGTTGCGGACGTAGGTTGCGATGCGCTCGCCGAAGAAGTTGCGAGAGAGCGCCTTGAAGATCTTGCCGGGGCAGTTTGTGAGGAGCGTCTCGAGAAGGCGAGATCCGATTTGGTCGTACACCATGCTGTTGATGAACTCGGCCGCCTGCGATGACTCGTCGCTGAGAGATTGGGGTGCGTCAGGCAACAGCCTGTACAGCAGGGTATCCTTTGTTGATGCTGCGGATTCCTTGTCGCTCTTGTGGTTGAGGGAGATGTCGAGCTCGAGCAGGAGCTGGAGGAGCGGGTTGCCCGTGGGGTGCTTGGCGAGCACGCGCAGAGCGGTGAAGTCCATGCCGGAAACGGCGTCCTGGATGATCTTCTTGGTGGCCAGGGTGAAGGACTCGGGGACGGCCCTCAGCTGGTGGGTTAGTTCATCCGCGGTTGCTGTGGCGCCCTGAACGGAAATGTACTCCTTCTTCTTGCTCTTCAGCATCGACTTGGTAGCTGCGTCGTCCAGTGGTCTTCCGGACAAAACAACCAGAAGCACGCGCAAAGTGTGGGATCCGAATCGGTCCGTCAGGAGGAATCCCATGTGCTGTTCGAACTCGTCGAGGGTCATGAGGAAGAGATCCTCCATGGTGTTCTCCGGCGTCGGCTCGCCATCCTCCTCAGTATCCATCTCGGCATCCGCCTTCGGTTCCGGTACGATACCTCCCAGTTCTTGCGTCACAACGGGTGCCGATTCGAGGAATAGCTTCTCGCAGCAGTGACTGGCAAATCGGTGCTGGACGAGGGACAGGAAATGGCTAGCAAAAGCATTGAAGATCTGCTTCTTCTGTCTCGTGTTGGAAAGTATGATGAGGCGCTCCATAAGTCTTGAAAGCGATTGACTGCTGGCCAACTTCAGCTCTTTGCCCTTCGCCTCCTTGTACACGTTTTGCAGGAAGACGTCGCGCTCCTCGGAGGAGGGGAACTGGTTCAATTCGAGCAGCTCGTCGGCGCGGCGGAAGTATTCCTGCTCTTCATCAGCGAGCATGCCGAAGAATTCCACCTCGGGCCCATTGCCACGGAATGACTGCTCTTGCTCGTTCGCTGCATCGTCGAAGCCGGATTGCTGTTCCCCATCCTGCTCCTCGTCCTGGACTCGCCTGCGCTTCGATGATCGTTCCTCTTCGTTCGCCTGGTGGTTCTCTTCGTGCGTCTCCCTCCTCTTCTTCTTTCGCTCGTCGCGAATCGCTTGACGTTTCGTTCTCGGTTTCGGCATTGTGGAAGGGCGCTGAAGATTGCAGGGTGAAGTGTGTTTTGCTGGGGAATTGGGCGGGTTCGTCGCACTGAGCACTTGAAAGTCGAGTAAGAAAAAAAAAACTTTTGGCACTCGCTATCTTATCGCTTATCTTATCGAAAGCCACCCCACCACTCTCATCCCTGTCCCGCATCCAGATCCATCACCCCTGCTCCCCCAGATGCGTCTCCTACATAAAGCTCTTGCGTCCCTTCAGTTTTTCCCATCTCCATCCTCGTCCAATTTAATCGATGGAATGAACCTTCTAGCTCTTTTCACTGATGAGTGATTTTCTTGTTCTATCAATCCATCATCCAAGCTTGTTTCGGCCCAGACAGCGCCATCAATGCCCCGAACAGCGCAACATCGCGCACGTAGATATCGTCTTACCCGTAGACTTCTTGAGTTATTGGTTGAGCCGAGTCTATCTTCTGGTCTATCGTTCTACGACATGTCTGTATCTAATCTGCACCATGTTATCATAAACTTCCTTAGTACTTACACAACAACCTCCTTGCCAACTTCTTCAAGTGCCTTGACCAAGCCTTTGACGGTTCCCTCGAGGGTCTGACAGTTGACAACAACCCGGAAGAAGCTACCTTGTTCTCCAGGAGCATAGTCAATCATGAACCCCCGCTGTATCAGCTTGTGGACCATCTGGCTAGTCCGTCTCGTATTCTCCTCGGGCTTCTCTGCAAGCTGGCCATTTGGCGCGTAGTAGAAGCAGACCTGCAAGCAAGGCGGCGGGTTCGACGAAACCAGTACAAAGTTCTCACTCTTCTCGACCAATGTCGCGAGGTACTCCGCCAGGGAAAACGCATGGTCAAGCTGCTTCTCGAATCCGCCGGCACCGTAGTAGATCCACGCCAACGCCAGCTTCAGACTGTCGCCCCTACGACCGCACTGCAGCGTAAGGTCCGCCAGGTCCCACACGTCCTCGGTCTCGTCCACGTTGTGGAATAAGTATCCTGCAGGCAGGGTGTTTGCCTTGTGGAATACCTTCTCATCCGGCGTGAGCAGAAACGAGCACGTCACCGGCACGTTCATCATCTTATGCGGGTTAACCGTCAACGAGTCTGCCAGATGGGAGCCTTTAAGCTTCGCCTTTTGCTTCTCTGAGAAGATGGCGGAACCGCCCCAGCTGGCGTCAATGTGGAACCACAAACCAAACTCTTTACAAATGCTCGAAATCTCCTCAAACGGGTCGTAGGAGCCCATGACCGTCGTCCCGGCCGTCGAGTTAACGTAAAGAGGCGTCTTGCCCTCTGCCTTGGCGCGGACGACGAGCTCCCGGAGGGCTTCGGGGATCATGCGTCCCGCGGCGTCGATCGGCACGGCCCACACGCTTGAGGCGCCGAGGCCGCAGGCGAGGGCGCTCTTTTCGACAGAGTAATGGCCGTGGGCACTAGTGAAGACAACAAAGTCGTGCGCGCCGTTGCCGGAGGCCTTTGTCTCGGGGTAGAGGGCGCTCCGCGCCACGACGAGGGAGGTCAGGTTGGAGGAGCTGCCGCCCTGGCAGGTGACGCCGCCGGCGCGGGGACCGTTGAAGCCGAAGAGGTTTGCGAACTTGCGGGCCGTGATCTTTTCGATTATGCTCAGGGCGGGGGAGACTTGGTAGACGTGGAGCTGATTTACTTAGCAAAGGCTACCGATTGAAAGTGAGGTGGCCGGATAACTTACATTGGTGTTTAGGACGGATAGAACGAGATCGGAGACAACGCCAACCTGTGAAACTCATAGTCAGACTTTTACTCACGGCGCCGCGCATACACCAAAGGCCGCCAACATACCGGAGTATTGCTTGCATACAACTTATCCATGAAGCCCTGGTCCCAGGTGTTGACGCTGTACCTCATAATCTTTTGCACGACATCGAGCAGCCCCTCTTTACCGAGCCCGTCGCCCTCGGGAAGAGAGAGCTTCAGCTTTTCAACCAAGGCCTCGGGCTTTTGCGTGTCGACCAAGACGTTGCTCGGGACGCCTTCAATGTCGACCGATGTGTAGCCGCTGGGCTTTTGGCCGGCTGCTTCATCGGCTGCTCTGATGTACGGGACGATCAGACCTTTGACGGCATCAAGCAGCTATTGAACAGGGGGCAGGTCAGTCGGGAGAATGCACGACTGCTTGCGATGCTGAGATACTTACATCTTCTACTTCCTCGGCTCTTTTGAGTGTTTGCGGGACGGCATGGTGCCCATTTGTGCCGTTTGTGCCGTTCATCGTTGCTGTGCTGAGATACTAAAACTCCTCTTTCACGGCAAAGCCTGAGAAAGTACTGAAAAATTTCTTGCAAAAATGCGAGAAGCTCAGACGATGAAAAGTTTCGTCAAAAATACCGCTCAAATTGGACAACACGGAACAAATTACTAGTCGAAATGTGCGATATCCAAGGGGGTCGAGTTGCTTTCTCAGTCCACTTCTATGGTTCTTCAAATGTCGTCTCCAACCTAGAATGAGTAATACTATTTTGGAGAAATTCTTCAAAAAGCCGGCGTTTATTCCCCGATGACGGCACATCGGAGCAAAGTGGCGCGAGCCCACCTTCATCCAACCGGCTGGGAAACTAGCCGCCCCCGCCGCCGGGTCCAACGGTACCTTATTCAGCATGTTTCTTTCATCATCACTTTTGTTGCATTGGTAGAGCCGGCCAATCCAGTTCTTCAGGTTTATTACACGTGCTTTAGCTGACACTCTGGGCTTGGCAGAGCAGACATGTTGTCCATTGACACACATTTTTTTCAGTTCACCAAGGAGAGCGCAATTAATCAACAGATTAAACATAGATACTAGTACTTGACCCGGGCTCTCGAGGGCCGCTTGAAAGAACCGAACCCCGATCGGAAAGGATGCGGCACAGTCAGATCTTTCCCACCGACCCGGATTCGTCCCACCGAACCGCCGTGCCAAGCATGTAGTTTAGTGGTGTCTCACCCGGAATGTCTCACCGGGTACCGAGAGCCTAGAGGTGGCCGCTTTTTTCTGCCCAGTTCCGGATCCCGGCGAGGAACGGTGGCCTGTATCTGACTTTCGAATATCTCTTTTGTAGCACGCTCCACGTTGGAATGATACTATCAAGCGATTTTATCACTGACGTAGCCTCTTTTGGGTGGTCTTGACGATGCAATGAGGGAGTCGAAGTAGGGATACAATCTAACACAATGACTGGATATGGGAAGCTTTCTATTTACTACACTGGAAGCACCTGACCCGGGTACCTCGAGGCCAACTCAATCCATTTGCTGTTGTTTCCATGCGATGATTACCATCACGATCGGTTCTCACGAACCCGATGAACATTTTCGCACCATAACAAAGCCTTCAGCGATGCCAACTTGAGCATCAATCCGCATCCAACTTCTCGAAAGAGCCCGGGATGGCGGAGCATGAACACGCAGAATCAACAGACGACATTCGTTTGAGATGCCACGGGGAAAGTTTCACAGTATCGAAAAGCTGGTAAGTCCCCCCCGTCACCTCACGACCTTTTCAGGGAGAGAGGGGGCATAAGTGTGATCAATGCGGGTGAGGTGGCATCTGACAAGATGTTGAAACGGGGGTTCACCATCGTCATTGGGGGATACACCTGGTTGTGCCATGATGTTTCCTACCTTTTCTTGGGTGTGGTGCCTCCGAGCTATGGACCCTACCTCATAACGTGTAGCTGGAAAATATGCAGCTACTACCTGCTGGGCTGACCTGCATCTGATTGCAGCGCCGCCGCCGCCAGGAACGAACCTGCATGCAGCCCGTCTTCCCGCGGTACCGTATGATGCATGTCCGCCTAATTGACTCGTGAGGTTATTTATTGCCATGTGCATGACAGCATGATGCACCTTCGACGCAGGGGTGGGGGGGGAAGGCGGGAATGCATAGAACAACCATTCTTCGATTGAGGGATGCCTGCAAACAGGAGAGAAGCATCGCGTGGCACGACGAAGCGAACAAAGGATACTGATCCCAGAGACACACGTGGTATGAGATTCAGGAACGCCCCAAACCCAGAACCCCGGGTGAGAAAACGGTCTCAGAGGGGGCGGGGAATGGGAGAGGTGTTTGCTTCTAGTGTACCGAGTACCGTAGAAACTCGAGCAACTCGAACTTGCGCTAGCCCGTGCCAGCCCTGCTAGCGGCCCACACTAAGCCCTTTCGAGGGATCAGTTTTATCCGATTATATAATCGACTAAACCGTATACGGAAGGCGGTAAGTGATTATTTTCCATTTTTTACTCCTACCCAACTGCCCACTTCCACCGATTACATCACCGATTTGACCACCAATTATACTGTCAATTATACCTCCAATTACACCTCCACCACGGGCCTCGTCGACGTGCCCACGATGCCCTCACGACGGGCCCTTGCCGAGAAGGATTCGAATACGGCAAAAGTGCCAATTACACCTCCAGCAGCTAAGCGCCGCGGGCCTGCTCCTACCCCCATCAAAGACCGGAAATATACACCGCGAAGTGGCCCAATCAAGCGCCGCCAGCACCACTATACCCACGATACCAAAGTCAACGTCCTGATGTTTTTAGAGCATCACCGCGTGAGGAAGCTCGACGAAGAGTCGATTTGCCCCCCGAGGCTGCGCCAGGGCGAGACCGAGCTCCCAGGGATATACAGACGTCCCACATACCAGGAAGCCGCAGATTGGTTCAAAGTCCCTCGAAGCACGGTTATCTCCTGGTATCAGAACCGCGAGTCAATCGTCAATCGGTCCTCCAACTACGCCTACCACCCTCAGTGGCCAGAGCTCGAGACAGCGCTATACGGCGCCTTCCGCCAGCGACGAAGTGAGGGAAAGCTCGTTAGTACCAGTTGGTTCAAAAGGACCGCTAAGCGGATTTTCGCCCAGCAGAACCCGAACAGCAAACATCTTTTTATTTTTTCCCCCGGTTGGTTTCGTGGCTTCCAGAATCGTATGAGAATTACCCGACGTCGACTTACCAAACAGGCAACGAAGTTACCCACTGAGTACTTCAAAGTTGTCAACAGCTTTCTTTCCTTTATCCGACGAGTTAATCAAATGGCCCTGGCTAAGGTGAAGCGGTCTAACGTCGGAGATTTACTCGGAAGTCCAGCCCGTCGATTTCCTAACTCGCGAATTCTCAACCTCGACGAGACCCCAGTTCCTTTCGAATACCTAGACGGTTACACATACGACGACGTCGGGGCCAAAACCGTGGCTGGCAAGAGCGACCGCAGCGGTTGGGGCAAGCGGCAGGCCACATTAATACTCTACATCTTCGCCGACGGCATACAACGAATTAAACCGAAAATAATATTCCACGGCAAGCCCGCAGAGGAAGGGGGTCAATTATGGAAAAAAGAGGGCCTATTATACGCAGAAGGAGTGACAGTTGAGTTCAACAAGACTGCCTACAACAATGAGTACTTGTTCAAAAGATGGATTGAAGAGGAATTGGTAGCGCTGACTAAGGGAGACGAGTACCTATTGGTAATGGATGTCGCTTCCTTCCATAAGACAGATTCCATCCTTGCGCTATTACGTCAGCACCACATCACACCCTGCCTCATACCGCCAGGGACCACTTCCCTCCTCCAACCTCTCGATACCGCAGTCAATAAGCCCTTCAAGCAGTGGCTTTCAGAAGCAACCGACGCTTACGTACTCGACGAGGAAGAAAAAGCGCTGAATAAGCAGGAGGAGCTCAAGTGGGAGACGGGTATGAAGAGAATAATGGTCACCAAAACAGTCGAGACGGCAGCCGCTAAATTGGCCCACGAGAAGGGCTCAATGGTCAGCCAGGCCTTCCTGCAGTGCGGAATATCTATTCGGCCCGATGGCAGCCAGGTCGACGAGATCCGGATCAAAGACGTGCCCGCCGAGGCCATCGATTACACTGGGTGGGAGCTCTTCGACGTAGAAGCCCACATTGAGCAGGAGACGCTGCAAGAGGAGATTCCAGACTTCGCTGTTCTGAACGACGGGTTAGAGTACATTTTCACAGCAGAGGAAGTCCGTGATGGCATCAATGGGCAGTTCGTCGACCCGACAGTCCAACCGCCGTATGAATAGGGGCCCGTTGGAGGCAGTGGGCCAGGGGACAGTCAGGGGCTCGGTTGCTTACGTACGACTGCTTCCAATTGACACTTTTGCCCTTTTTGCCAATTCGACGAGAAAAGCTCAAAACCGACGAGAAAGCCAAAATAATTATTGAATTATATCAATTGTGGGTCCGGCCTCGACGGCGAGCTCTCATTGGTCAGATCGATCGAAATGTTAACCTACGCCAAAAATAGGTGGCGGCCGCATTTAACCACTTTAGGCAGTATTACGATTCTGCCAGAGCGCTAGCAGGGCTGGCACGGGCTAGCGCAAGTTCGAGTTGCTCGAGTTTCTACGGTATGGTATACCGGACCATGGAACCGGGATTCAGGGCCGAATGGGCGATGCGACGGGGCGAGCTTCATCGTTTGGTGGTGAACTTGAGCCCGCCAGACCGGAAGCACTTGGTTCCATTTGGCTTTGCTTGCGTAGTGCGTAGCGCCGCTGGGAGTTTCCATGTCTTTTTGACTCTCACCCTAGAGACCATAGGGTAAAATTGTGTGTGAGAGAGACTGTGAGTCTCACTCGCTGTACTTTGTACCCGTATTTGTAAGATGCTCACAGTGAGACACCATGCAACAGTCAAAACGTTGTCGTAGGGCATCAACTCGCTATCCCAAGAAGGGTTGCGAGTTTCAGCGGAACTAGACGGAATAGGAAGAAGGCGAGGAAAATCTGTTGCGGGCGTTCGTGTTCCTGGTTTTTTTCTTTTTAATTGTCTTCCCCGTTGGAGTTTCATGGTCCCTGGGGTTGGCGTTTGGTCGCTTAGGGACGATCAACTGCCGCCATCCAGGGGGAGCCAACCACCGTTGAGCAGCATCGCTTCTCGAAGGCAAACAAACACCATCTATTACTTTCTCGGATCGATTGATTGCGGCCCAGCCTACTGGTATCCTGGGAGGGTGGTGGGAGGCGGGAGTTGGGCCGAAAAGAAATATGTGGCGGCAACTATAAGTTGTCGTTTTTTTCCCAGTCTCTCACACACAGGTAATACAACGCAACACGATACGACAAACGCCTCCGCTCAGCCACACAACCACGGCAAGGCGAAAAAAGGAGGTCGGTTTGTGGAATGGCATTGAGCTTTGAAGACATTGAAGCAGACCTCAGGAGTAAAAAACTCCATAGTTGTCAGTCGACATCTCGGACAGCCCGATATGCAAGGGTAAAAAATCTTCACAAGCAGATTGCACAAGTCTCCACGTTCATTTATCACAGTGAGAAAGAAGAGGAGATTCGGAGAATAAGAAGGAAAGAAGGAGTGGAAGGGGATCCGTATTAACTTGGATGTGAGATTCGAATGTGGACCATCGACCGCGGCTCTTAGATCCATTCTCTCTTGAAAACAAGCGCCATCTGCAATTATTCTGTATCGGTACGGATCCGTATGGCATGTCCAATAAATAAACAAACAATAATTATCTCGCTGATTTAGTGTTAGTTATCCGCAATCTCATTTCAGCCCACCTATTACTGTTAGTGTTGGGCCCCCCGGCCTCCCCCGGCCTCTGCACTGACAAAGATCCCGGACCGCGGACGGAGCACCCAGCGGGCCAGCATCTTTGACATTTGCAGCAAGCAGGGCAGCAGCAGTGGCACCCTGCAGATATTGTGGTTTCTTCTTCTTCTGCGCGGCACGGGCATCTCCAGAAACAGACGGCATTTCCATTCTTGTTTATTGAGAAGGGTCAAAGAGCGGAAAAGGGAGGGAGAATTTTATTTATTTCTTGATATTGACGAAACGATCAGAGACGCATCAGGAAGGGGGCGGAAAAGGGGGAAAGGGAAGCACGGAAGGAAGGAAGGAAGGAAGGAAGGAAGGAGACAGGTTTGTCTGCACCTTCTTCCCCGAAACCGAGATCAAGTACGTATATCCGTACTCCGTACTCAATAAGATACCTTGATACCTGGGTGGTAATGGGAGGCAGGTGCGGATACATCATACTGCTCGTTTGCTCCTTTCCAATTGTTCCATCGTCACATCGTCACATCGTCACATCTTGCATCAGGCTGATCAGGGTCCCTACCCCCTTTCCTCTCCTCCAAACGTTTTCTTCGTCACCAAGACCAAACACAAATCACAAATCAAAGCCCGTCAATCACCCCTTCCCTCCTCATCCCTCACCTCAGTGACGACATCCCATCCTCGTCCGACGCCCCGACCTCCAAAACCAACGCTACCCGTGACCCGTCAGCTTTAGGTACGGATAGCTTGAGGAACACACACACCAGTGACCAGCGGCACCACTCATCGGAACTGCACGAGAGAAACACGAGTGCTACAGGGAGCTCCCCTCTTGCGATCCCACAATCACCGAGACAGAGCCGCGCAGTCGCATCCCGTCTTGCAGCCAAACAGCGCCCGGGACAGACTCTCACTCTCTCTATTCGAATACCTCACCAGGTCAGAGCTGGAGGTTCCCCATCAGAGCTCCCCACCGAGCAGGCCTCATCCCTCTATTTCTTCCACTTCACCCTCGGACGGGGCGACGCTCGAGCACTACGGTGACCAGTCTTTTCTCTCCCACGGCCACCACAGACATCCCCCATACGAGCACGACCAAGAAAAACAAATACATAATAAGAGGGCGGAGCGAGGAAGAGGAGAGTCAGCAGCCCGGTCCTTGGTCTGCTGGTTGCTTTTGCCTTTAATCCGCATCCATCTCGAGCTTTGGGTTCCGATTCTGCTTTATTCGTATTCGACCGACATCCTTGTGTATCTACCTTGATTGGTATCTTCCCTGTCTCGTAGGTTCTTGCCATTCAAGTTTCGGCCCCCAAAGACCGAGTGCATCCGTCAATCCTTCCCTTCCATCGATTCATTGCAACGCAACGCAACGCTACACAATACAACGCAACACAACTCAAGGAAAAGCGCACCGCAGCACCGCCGCCAAGGGTCGGTATCAAAAGCAAGCGCATCCCCTCGCTCATTCTGTCATCCGTCCCGCCATTCATCCATAGCGAATACAATCCGCCCACCACCATCCCGCATTATCGCTGCGATATTCGGGCCATCCCAGAGAGACACACCACCCAACCACCTTCAGGCCAACCAACAGCGCCGTCACACTTTCGGATTTCACACCAATATCAAGCAGCTTACCATCAACTTTCACCTGTTGACTGCATCTGCGGCTGCACCCAATTGACCAACGACGTTCTCTCCTCCCCTCGTCGCCCAAGCTTCAACTCGCGACAAAAGAAACATCTTGTCTCACCTTCTGACGGCGAAGAATACGAACGGATTCTATTTACGTCCAGCAATCCAAACCCACCAATTCACATCTCGCGCATTGCAACCTTAACGGTCTACACTGTCTGTCTCGCGCGCGCGCGCCACACGATACGGACTATCCCCAACGACACCTCCATCATCCCATTCAGCCCTCTCCCAGCGGGCACCTAGAAAAGACGACGAACGACACCTGCCACGCGCACCAAAGCAACAACCAACTAAAATAACAACCACGAGGCAAAGAGAGGCGACGCAAACCACACAGACGCACACCTTACTTCAATTTCCGTGCCTTCCACTCTCCTTCTCGTCTTCGTTTTCTCCACCTCGCCCAGAAAAAGCCCACGGTCCCAAACGAACGAACCCTGTTTGGGGGCCGCTCCCGTGAACGATTACGCCACAGCCTTTTGCCTCTTACTCGATCCTAACTAAAAGAAGAAAAACGGTCGAACCGCGCGCGGTCTGAGAGCCGAAACGAAGCTAAGAAGGACAAGAGCTGCTGCACTGCCGTCCGACGACCTTGCTCCCACGAGCCTACGAGTACCTTACCTGCCCTACCAACGCTACTAATAGAGAGTCGGACCTCTTCTTATCTCACCTCACCCACCACTTGCTGTACTACTTTCCCCCCAAATTTCTCGACCGAATCCCTCGAACGAGGCTTTTCCTTCTGAAAGATTATCACGAAGTTGCATTCGACCTGTCTTTTGGACTGTGCAGTTCAACCCTCAGTGCAGCAACCAACATACTTGCGACGCCAAGTCTACCGTCATCGAGCGTCCTCCACTCGCGACTTCTAACGGCGCACGCGACGTGTGACGACACAACCTCGGAGCTGTCCCCGCAATCCAAGGCGGCCGACATTGGACCACCACAACCACTACACTTCAAGCTCGTGTCCGGCTTTTCGGAACAAAAGACGACCTACGCAATGTCAATCTCACAACAAGCTCCGACGCCCATTTCAATTACCATTTGTGGCGATGGCGGCTGCGGAAAATCCTCCATAACCCTCCGTCTCGTGCGTTCGCAATGGACCTCCGAATACGACCCCACTATCGAGGACTCCTACTCCATCACCCGTAAGATCGATGGACAAAACTACCACCTTTCTCTTACAGACACGGCCGGTCAGGAGGAGTACCGCGGCATGTGGGCCTCTTCGAACCTTGGCGCAGACGCTTTCTTGCTCGTGTACGACATCACCTCCCGCGACTCCATCGACGCCCTCCAGTACTTCAACGACCTCATCGACATGGAGGCGGAAACGCGCCTCGACAACGCCGAGCGCGCAAAACGTGCCGGCCTCTCACCCTCCTCCTACCGCGATACTGTATCCGCCACGCCGGGCGCTAAGACCGTTCCCCCCGTCAAGATCGTCGCCGGCAACAAGTGTGACCTGCAAGAGTCCCGGGCCGTTCCTGCGGCCATGGGTCTAGACTGGGCGCGCCGCCGAGGGTGCGGCTTCATGGAGACGAGCGCAAGGCTTGAGGTCAATATTGAGGAAACATTTGCGCTCATCGTCCGTCGCGTTGTTGAGGCCAGGCGCATGGCGGAACTTGGTGTCAACGAAAACATGGAAATGGACCGGAGGGGCATGACCAAGCCGCTGAGTCCCCTACCGGCGGGCAGCGAGCAGAACGAAAAGCGCGGCCCCGGTGTACGGGGTCCGAATATTGATGGCAAGGTCGGCAAGGCATCGATATGGCGGAAGCTCCGATGCTGGTGAGGTTTTTGTTCTTGTGGCTCCAGGAGGTTGCACAGCGCCGAGTATTGCTGTCGTTGCGTTTGGAGCAATCGCAGCGGTAATTCGAAAGCGAGGCCGTCGAACGAGGGCATGAACGGCTTCGTCTGCCGCCCTACGACTGAGAAAGGGGCCGACTAGAAGCTCCAAGTCCCTTTCTCTTTGTGCCTGGGGACGAGTGTGATAACCGGAGCAAGCTCGGACTGCCGCTGGAGAATAGGGATTGGTCTGTACGAAACGTCACGGCGATGAAGCGCTTCATTTTGCATGGGAGTTGAGGCGGCTGCTCAAGCCGGCACGATGTTCTTTTTTGCGCCTTGGAGATTCAGAGAGATTGGGACTTACACTCAAGTGTAGCATCATCAAACGCGGCGTTTGGGAGTCTGCAGCGCAAGTCCTTCGCCGCCTGTTGTACGGGTTGCGACGGACAAGGGACCTGGATCCGGGGTCTGCTTTTTTGGCAAATGACCGATATGGCCCAGCCAGGCCTTATCTCAAATTCTGTGTTTTCTTGTGTTTTGTTTTTCGTTTAGATACCAATGATGCGTGTGAATTATCAAGCATATTCAAGGTGAAGAATGGCTGATCAATTATTTCGCTGTGAGATTGATTGAGATGATTGCAAATCGAATGAAAAAAAACTAGTCATATCTCTCTCTCTTCATTTCAAGTTTAGAGCACAATGTGCCACCGCCGTGGCAAAACTCGACCCTCATCCTCGGACTCGAAACCCCGCCCTGATATCTCTCTCTGTGTCCCAGTATACCAACAACGCCGTAATATCATCTTTTCAAGAAACCTCGTCTGAAACCTGTCCAAACACCTCATCTAGTCTTTCTCTCTTCCATCTAAGCTTTTCTAATCCCATCTAACATAATAAGCCTAGGTGGTGATCTTGGCGACCTTTTGCCACAGGCCGTTGTGGGACCAGGTCCAGTTCTTGAGGAAGGGCGGGTCCATGCCCGTCTCAAAGGCCTCGATGCGGGCGGCGATCTGCTGGTTGCGCAGCGTCTCGCGGGCGGCGGCGCCGCGGTTGTGGAGCTGGGGCATGCGGTCGATGGCGTCCATGGCGAGGCTGAAGCGGTCCGTCTGGTTGCGGATGGCGAGCTCGAGGGGCGTGTCGATGTTGCCCTTTTCCTTGTAGCCGCGGACGTGGAGGTTCATGTTGCCGGGCCGCTTGTAGGCGAGGCGGTGGACGAGCCAGGGGTACGAGTGGAAGTTGAAGATGACGGGTTTGTCGTCTGTGAAGAGGGAGACCCACTCTGCGTTTGTGAGGCCGTGGGGGTGGTCTTCGTGGGAGATGAGCTTGAAGAGGTCGACACAGTTGACGCAGCGGATCTTGAGCTCGGGGAAGTGTTGGAGGAGGAGGTCGATGGCGGCGAGGGACTCGTGGGTGGAGATGTCGCCGCACGAGGCCATGACGAGGTCGGGTTCTTCGCCTTGGTCGGTGCTGAACTGCGGCCAGATGCCGATGCCCTTTGTGCAGTGCTCGACGGCCTTTTCCATGGTGAGGTATTGGAGGTGCTCCTGCTTGTCGGCGACGATGACGTTGACGTAGTTTGACGAGGCGAGGCAGTGGTCCATTGTGGACAGGAGGCAGTTGCCGTCGGGGGGGAGGTAGATGCGGACGACCTCGGGACTCTTGTTGGCGACGACATCGAGGAAGCCTGGGTCTTGGTGCGTGAAGCCGTTGTGGTCCTGGCGCCAGACGACGGCGGTGAGGAGGATGTTGAGGGAGGCGATCTTGTTGCGCCACTCGACCTCGAGAGCCTTCTCGATCCACTTGCAGTGCTGGTTGACCATGGAGTCGATGACGTGGACTACACTTTGGTTAGCATGATGTTTAGTAAGTAAGAGGCAGTGGTGAACTTACTAAATGGCTCGTAGCTGTTGAGAAGACCGTGACGTCCCGTCAGGATGTATCCCTCGAGCCAACCCTCACAGGTGTGCTCGGAAAGCATCTCCATGACACGTCCCTCAGGGGCCAGGTTGCCACCGTTGGCATCCTCTTCAAAGTACTCGCCCATCCAGACCTTCTTACCGGCCTCGTAGACAGCGCCAAGCTTGTTGGACTCAGTCTCGTCGGGGCCGAAGAGACGGAAGCTCTGCATATTCCCGGCCATCACGTCCCGAAGGTAGGTGGCCATGTTGTTCATGCTGGCAGCCATGGTGCCGCCAGACTTGTCGACTTTGAT
>NW_026851362.1:0-60686 GCF_030913485.1 Colletotrichum godetiae
AGCCAGATCCTCTCAAAGAAAGGGTTTCCGTCGACGTGATATCCCTGGTATCCCCGAATCTTGCAGTAGAACTCGCCATCGTCGGGTTCCTTTTGGTACTCATACTCTTCGACAAAAAGCGTCCGCAGATCGTCGCTCAGATCTCTGTAACGTCAGCGGGCTCCACCGCGGTGTCTGCCTTGCGAACGCACCGTCTAGATACAGGTCGACTGTCCAATGCTTGTCCGCCCCGTCGAACACGTCGTCGGCTGCCATGATACGATCTGACCCCTGGAGGCATTCGAGCTGTACACCAGGCGGTAGCCCGAGAACTGGGTAGGGCAACGCATCGCTCTGGAGCCGAGAGGCCGTGATCCCTGCGTTCATCAGGGCGGCTTCCAGGTCGAATTGACTGATTGTCGCCTTTGCATGGTGTCGATGATCTTCTTGTCGGCACCCATGCTCCTCTCGGTATAACCTCTTGAGCGGTTCGGAAACGGGCCGACGAACGCGGTCCGCCGTCCTCGGCGTTGGCTTCAATGACGATATACTGATGCTGGCAGTACCGCAGAACTTGGCGCGACGCTCGTCTTCAAGTCGCCGATTGACTTGGGTGAAACTGCCTTCTACCATTGCGGCCTCTCTGTGCGTACGAAGTGGGTTCGGGAGCCAAGTGGTTGAATCTACGGGAAACCGATGGGGAGTAGAGCGAGATGACTCCCACACTTTCAGGTGGTTAGTTGATTCGTGTTGCGAACTCCAAACTCGGCTTCTGGCAGATTACCCTTGAAGGAGCTGGAAACGACGCTCATCGACTCTAGTGCAAATCCGATGTCACTTTTCTTCTTTTGTCTCTGTTGCTCTTTTCTTCCCACGTAACTATGTGTTTCCCGTTTTCCCCTTTCCTCTTCTTTTCAACAGAGCCCCCGACGTTAATCTCGAAACTATTCGCCAAATGGAGCTTCTCAGGATCGTCAAAGCCAGACAAGATGGAAGCTCTGGGGCAGCCACTATTCTGATCAAAGCGGCATCGCCTTGGGCTGCCTACGAGAAAATGTACCGACAATTGCTCGGAGACGACGACATTGTTCTTGTTGCCGAGAAGAGAGGGATATCTGGCGACGTCGTAGACATTCGCCACTTTCCAGAGTTATCTACACAGCAAACGAGGATGCTCCAGTCGATTCAGCACCCGAACATCGTCACGGTCCATGAAATTTATAGCAACAAGGCGAATCATCACGTCGTCTACGAACATATGCCACGGTCGCTGCAAGAGGCCGTTGGGAATCCGTATCTCAATCGCCAACGTCTGGCAGCAATCATAGGGCAGGTTGTGCAATCCTTCCCATGAAAACATGACAATTCACGTTTTCTCACAGGTAGACAGGTAGTCGAGGCGCTGGTTCACCTCGAGAAAATGGGACTGCAGCACGACCGTCTCAGCTGCTCGTGTGTTTTACTCCATCCTAGCGGAAGGGTGAAGCTGAGTAATGCCTAGTCTCTAGTCCGTTGGCGAATCTGGCGCTAATCAGGGGCATCTAGGCGGCCAGGAAGATTGTCGACCGCTCAGCCGTAGGAAAGACTTGGTCGACCTAGGCTACACGATGATGGAACTCATGCAAGGATATGTGAAGGAGGGCGCCAACCTGGGGCTAGACGACCCGGAGCAGTGGGACCCGGAAGTTGTAAGCTTCCTCTCAGCGACAACAACCGCATCATCTGCGGCCGAATTGAGCGAGGTTAGCCTAACACGATGCCACACCAAGCCAGTCGCTGACGTGTATCTAGCATCCTTTCCTACGTTCGTGGCGGAAGGAAAAGTTGAAAGGATTGGTTTCTCTCGTCATGACATGGACTCGGCAAGACTATGAATATCTCGGGTGGCAGGAAAGAACATAGCAGAAAGCTATACATTGCGTGTCTCTCGCTGGGCCCATTTCCTGACCGCTGCGTTGATTGAGGACAGTGGGCGGATGTGAAATACAACTGCCGCTGAACAGCGAACGCTGTTTCGAGACGCAGTGGTGACGAACCCTGGCGGCAGCGCTTCGGACATGGGTCTCTCCATACAGGTCACTCGTAGAACCTGCTCAAGAAGATTCCCGCGTGTGCGTCTTTGCTTGCGCAGAAATCCGCGCATGCCTTTCTGCGCTTGAGCGCATTTCTGCGCAAGCGGCTCTGCTTGAGCATGTTCATGCGTGGGCGACTCTGCTTGGGCGTGTTCATGCGTGGGCGGCTCTGCTTGAGCGCAATCCTGCGCAGGCAGCTTTGCTTCGGCGGCATTTACGCCTGAGCAAGCATGCCGAAGCATTCTTCTGCGTATGCAGCTAATGTACCGGCCAAATTCATCAGGGCCATGCCTGCTTGGGTTGAGGCAGCTACAGCGCAAGCTCCCCATTCGACCCATGTTCAGGGCAGAAATCCATCGCGATGAAGGGTAATGAGCATTCAGCTATTCCGTGCGCATGTGAGATAGTGCACAATTCAAGTGAGTTGCTAGCTGGCCTACACTATGTATCTAGCTTTAACTACCCAATGCATGTTTTGCTTTTTCGGGTGGGCCCCTGGATCTCCTGTGTGTTCTGAGGGAGATACATACAAGACGTCAGATCACTCCGGCATATGGCGCAGGCCATCCAACAAATACTGGTACACTCCGCACAAAGCGCATGAGACGAGAAGCCACGCCTGTCACTGATGTTATAGCTATCGACGTCGCCGACCATTGGCCTCCGTGAACCGTGTAAAGGTTCAAAATGGTGGACAGAAATCCAATCAGCGAGTTTGCCAGCGTAGGACTGCCGCTTCGTCAGTGAAGGAACTGGCAAAATCCAGCCAAAGGCGGCCAATGTGACGCGAACGTAGAGGAGAACACGATGTAGCCCGCCAGCAAGAGCCACGAGAAGATCTTTGCCAGAAGAGACCACCACCAGTCTATCTCCTTGTTGTTCTCCAACACCATCTGATCATATCTAGACACGGCATAGTTCTTGAACTGCTCGTTATTGTCGTGCTTGGCAGGGAAGTAGTCGCCGTCCTTCATGGTCACCAACTACAACGTACGATTACCTGAGAGGATGAAGGAACAAACCATAACACCGTCCAGACGAATGATAGAAAACCTGAGCAGGAGCCGAAAGCAGCCCAAAAAACAACACGCCGGAGTTCACGTACTTCAGAAACGTGAGCGAAGAATTCCAGGTTCTCGAAGAGGCTCTGGCCCCTTGCACCAGGGCTTCTCTCGTCACCGGCTACTTCGGTCTTCTCGAGGCTGATAGAATTGTGCATTCTTATATCCGAAACTGACTGAAGCATTCTGGCAGGGTAGATACAGATCAGACCGTTGAAACGCCTTGCCTTGGCAGCCTAGAATGAGGTACAATTGGCCAGGTAGTCCGCTCTTCTCTGCTCCATGTACGACCGAGATTTTCTGAGCAGCTCTTCCAGCTGATCGATCAGATCCACAAGCTCACGTACGAAGCCGACAATGACTTCCCGTAGCTGCCACATCGCCCTGAGCTCGCGATAGAGTGCCATAGCCTCCTGCCGCAAGATGTCGATGACCATGTCCTGCTGCTCTTCAGCCTGCTTTGTAAGCCTTAAAAGCAGGTCATCAAGCTCGAAGGTGTCGGAGTATACGCTTGATGTGCGGCGAGGTTCCATCTTGGCTGCAGCATCCTTCAGATCTGGTCATGATCTGTTTAAGTACCTCGGAGGCGTCTACTTTCAGCTCCTTGACCGCCTGCATTAAGTAGGGTCAGTCGCCAAACTCGTAGATCTCGAGGGGCTTGGTTCACTCTCGAACACCCGCCGGTTGCTGTGCTGGCTAAAAATGCAAATGCATCGCTCTTCGCGTCATTGTTCTCAACGCCGGCTACCATCGCCTGTTCAAACCGTCGTCGCTCATAGCCAGCCAGCTACTTTCGACCAACGGGCCAACATAACACCAGACGCGGACCGATTCAAACTGTTCTGTACTCGCCCTCCCTCTCCGCGACTTGCTGCCGGGCTGATTGAGCATGTGCTCACGAGAGTCTTACCCATCAACAGCGACATATGGAATTTCCCCTCAGATTTGGCAATTTTCCTACGCCACTTGCTGTTATGTGCTGATATCAGTGGAGCAGTACTCTGTGGCAGTCTGATTTACCTAGAGCGGGGTCTTTGGCGACCAGAAAAGTCTCTCATGACGGAGGCTCATCGGCATTCGCGCGTCTTGGCGGCGATTATCCTTGCTCGGAAATACTTGGAAGATGTCACATACAAAACGTCGTTCTGGGCCGGCCTCGCGGCCGAAGCATGCTCATTTCATTTCACAGACTATGATATCAATGCGGCGGAGAGTAGACTTTTAGGGGATGTAGCTTGGGACTTGAATATAGACAGTCAGGAGATGCACAGAATGACAAAGCTGGTCAGTGGTTCGGGTACTGCGCCGGAGCTTTTGTGTCACAGGCCTATCTCTTTCAATCCTAGGAACAGGAGCAGAATCGTGTGACTCGGCCGACCTGATCAAGTCGGAACGCAGAAATAAATTTTTGCCACGGTCTTTCGCTCCATCCATGACTCATACTGGCGTTTGACTGTTCTATTGTAAAATTCACTGGCTGCGAATACGTACTGTATATATAGTACTGCTTTTCTCATTCAGCATCCACAGGCCAAACTGTAGATGCCCAAAGTATGCACCTAGGACGAAAGGTTGCCATCAAAACGCCCGATCGACGTTGCAACTACGACAGGTGTGGGACCTGCAATGTTGTCGGCGAAGGAGAAGACGAAACAACCATACACTCATGCATGTTGAATGATGAACTGGAAGACAATTCCCTCGAGAAGCAACAGTCGTGGCTATCTCTCGTGGCGTAAGTATGCTCTTTGCTTACGATACCTTGTCACCGCGAGCAGTCAGATTTCGATGCGCCAGAGAGTCAGAAAGACAGCGTAATCTTTGGGAGTCGGCCTCGGCTGTAACTAGGAAGGTCGTCATTTCTCGGTGCAGAGTTAACCCCTGTTCAAAGGGTAGAAAGCGGCGTAACAATTCTCAATGCTACAGTACAATCATAGTTGCGTTGGTCGTCAAAAAAGAAGTGGATGGGAACGAAACATTACTGCTCCAGGGTACTAGCGCCAGATGTCAGCGCCACATCTGGTCGTAGATAAAGGTGGATCCACTTGGAAAGGTGGGGGGGGGGGAGGGGGCGTCACATCAAAAGATGCGCCGCCGGATGGTCCCGCCAGACACTGGCGCCAGATCGGGCCGCACCCAGGAAAAGCACAGGTCCCTCGCACACGCCCTACACCCCGGGCCGGGACCCGCCTGCTGAGCCTCTTCTGTCTCCTGCATTCTTCGTCAACTTCTTGCCTTTGCTCTCCATCTGACAGTCTAGATCCAGCACCCCGGTCGCTCCACAGTTTCGTCGTCCAATCCAGACCTGGTCTAGATCGAGCCTGCCAAAAGTCCACCGCGGCCGTTTGCTCATCTGGAATCTGCAAGTTTGATGTTTGCCCTCAAACCCCCGCCACAACGCTCACCCAGCGATTGTTCGAGATGCAAGAATGTTTGTTTTCCAAAGGCGTACAGTGGGACTCTGATGTCATTGCACAACGAGCTGGCTTGACTCTTCTGATGCTGCTGACTCTGAGCAGAGGAAAGGAGGTTGATGAAAGTATAAGTAGGGAGGTCTGTTCTCACTTGGATTCGGGAGTTTTCTTGGTGGGCTGGGCTTCCAGCCCCGCCCCATCGCTGAGATGCCGTTGACCCTGCGTTGACGCTGCCATATAGCGGTGCCGTTGATGAATTTCCAACGAGGCCGGGCAACGGTTTCTGCATTTTCTTGTTTTCCGTCGAATGGACATTCTCGACGAGGCCGAGCAACGGTTTCTGCATTTTCTTGTTTTCCGTCGAATGGACATTCTCGACGAGGCCGAGCAACGGCTTCTGCATTTTCCGTCGAATGGACATTCTCGACGAGGCCGAGCAACGGTTTCTGCATTTCCTTGTTTTCCGTCGAATGGACATTCTCGACGAGGCCGGGCAACGGCTTCTGCATTTCCTTTGTTTTCCGTTGATGATCATTCTCGACGAGGCCGAGCAACGGTTTCTGCATTTCCTTGTTTTCCGTCGAACGAACATTCTCGACGAGGCCGAGCAACGGCTTCTGCATTTTCCGTCGAATGAACATTCTCGACGAGGCCGGGCAACGGCTTCTGCATTTCCTTTGTTTTCCGTTGATGATCATTCCAACGATGCCGCCGAGATGCTTTTCCTCGAGCGATGTGGGCGGCGAAATTCGGACTCTGCAACCTCCTCGTGGTGCCGCCTGGGAACCTATCCTTTTCAGTGATAGAGCCAGTGCAGAGACGTGACAGCGTATGACAGCGTGTGACAGCGCGTGAGTGCCTGGGACGGCGGATGTCACCCGCTGGCTGTTGGGTAATTAATTAGTCAGGCTCTGGCAGCTTGTGGATCGTTCTTGTAATTAGAAACAGGACAACGTTCGCTGTCTTCAATATACGGTTGTGCCCTCGGAGCTCCCATGTTCAGTTTCCATCCACAATGATACCGTCTCGTCGTGATGACCACTGCTACAGATTCTCGTGTGATGTGTGAAAAGCCCCATTGAGGCTACTCTCGCATATGTGCAGCCCTATAGCGCCAACAACAGTAAGAAGCCTCTGCTGTAGACGACTGAGGGTGCGTGTCGTCAGTCAGATAGTGGCTTGTGAGTGTTGCATCAAGCTTGCATCGAGACACTCGCGCAGTCACAGTAAAATCCAGATTTGCCACGTATCTGACACTAGCCAGATTGGCACAGCTAGCCATCGGGGCGTTGAAAGGGGCTGAGGGTAGTGCAATGTTACCAAAGGCCATACAGCACAGCACGCCAGTTCATCCCTTCTTCCCTCGTGGTGCTGGTGGGAACCGGCCGTTTACGCCACGTTTTGTAGCTTGACGGACATACAAGTGGCTTTGAAATGCCTCTGGAAATGTCTTTGAGCGGCAGAAATGGTTCGGCCAGGGATTGCAAATGTGGCAGTCGGTACGAGCCTCTTGAGGTCGGGCGGGCGTTATTCTTGGAGGGTGGACCTAACAGAGCTGTGAAGCAAACCCAGACGTTGCGAGCTAGAAACTGATTTTGGTCGCAGCTATATCGTGCTCGCATTGCACGGTTGGGTGGTGCGCCCTAAAATGCAAAACTGGAGCCAAGCGGCGTGGCAATCCGTTGCGGCTGTTGGCTGCTTTTGTTGCTCAGTGCAGTTCCAAGTAGAAAGCATATTTGGGCTGAGCCGCAGGCTTAACCAGCTGGTCAACTTACATTTCCCTTATTGGCACTCTTCCCTCAGTCGGTTCTGGCCCGCCACCGCGAGTGTGTAGCAGGTCCAGACACGAATCCTTGTACACGAAGCCTCGTACATGAACCCTCGTGCCAGAATGGTGTTGGGGGTACAGTATTGCGAGTCATGACGGGCCCGTCTTCTGGGATTTGGTGCGCAGGCAGCATGTGTTACTGTATCTTTCTTGTTCTCTAGCTTGGCAGCCAGGCTGGGTTGTCTATTATTATCTCGTCGGGAAAGTACTTCGATGATCGCTACCCGCGGTCGACGGCGTCGTTTTGCGGCACATGTTGAAAGAAGGCTTTGCTCCCATAGCCCCCACTCTGTTCCTCTATCTAAGCGGTCTCGAGGGCCAGGACGATGCCTTGCGTCTCTCCCGTATAGCCCGTCGAAGTTGTGTTGTCGTTGATCATCAACGCAATCGTATACTGTACTGTACGATCTGCATTCAATGACAGCATGCTACCGTAGAAGTGCTGGTAAGCCTGTTGCCGCCTCCCGCGGCAGATCCCGCAGCGAACCCCCAACGAAGCTCAACTTTCGTCGGATGGCGTAGCTGCACGGTATTGCCCATTTCCAGAAGCCGCGCCCGATATTCCAATCGGACAGTGGTGTGCTCCATGTATCAACGTGAAATGATAGGAGACTTCCACTTGAACTCTACTGGCCATCTGAGTGAATCCTGCACCGATGCGTCCAGTGGCTTCTTGAATCCTCTAATAAGACATGGTACTTAAAACCAATCTTGTCCCGGCACGGCCATATGGCGGATGGATGTTCTGGTCGTGACATCGCACGCGCAAACCATTTGCCGTTACAACTTCCTGGCCAACGGTTGTGGAATATCTCGAGCTGGTCTTTCCATGCTCCATCGTTCGAACGAACCCTGACAAGGTGCACTCTATGCCAGTGACTGGAAGAAACGGGGTAAATTGGGCTTGTTTGTTGCTAAATTTCCCTTGTGGATATATGCCCTGATGCGCATCACGTGGTCGGTGTCTGGCTGACTTTCTTGTGGCACACGGCCTCCAACTTGTAAGTGTGTCGTGCACGGCACGCGCTCGGCTGGTGTTAACGGAGTACTTGAACATGGAGGCTTCGGTACACTCGACCCTCACCACCAGCTCATCGCAGGTGTGCAGCCGGCAGATCTTTCTCACGTAGACACAGAAGCTCGAGTGAACCGTCCACGTCGCCGCGCGAAGGCTATGTGTCGAGTTTCTAACCTACCGCGGATAGAGTTCATTCAATATTCCCACGGGATACAGCAGCTACAGACCCGACGTCACGAGTGAGCACTACTTCGGAGAAACCCCGTCTTTTTCTGTCAGCCCGGTTCGCCGATCTTAGCGATAGGTGAAATTGCCAAGAGGGCTGGACAAGCCAAGGCCAAAGACGCATATAACGCTACGGCGCAGATGGGCCAAAACACAAGGGTTTGTCAAGGCTGTCACCCGACTTGCCAGCCGAGGAGAAAATTGACGAGCGACTGTGTGGTGAGGCAGACGTACCCCTCGCTGCTGTGACCGAGACGATAGCAACGATGCTCGATCTCGTGTACGTACTATATGCTGAAGAGTACGGCTGCCCCGGCGAAGATGGACGCCAAATTCTTGGCCGGCGAGAGATCTGGAAGCGTTGCAAGATTGATTGATTTGCGAACGACTGCACCTCAGCTCTCGTCTCGGACGTTTCTTCTCGCCGCCCTGTGCATTTTCCTTGACAATTTCTTGCGTATCTGGTCCGGACTCAGGCCTTGGAGCTCCGGACAGAAAATTACCTCCCTGTGTGTGATGGGGCCACCGTCGTCCTGTACCGAGCAGGACCAGTAACGCAGCTGCCCGCTTCTACTGAGGCATCCGTACACAGCTTGCCGCTGGGCGCCCGAAGATGCTAGCCAGCCGACTTCTGCGTACTCTAGACGCGCATTCCTTCTGCCATTCGGTACTCTTTGTGATGGTTTTCGTTTCGCTTTGTTCTTTTTGGGCAATTTTCGTAAGGATTGCTTTTTGTCGTTCGGCTGTAGTCGGGGACGTTGGTGCTGGTCGGGCCGAACTGCTGCTTTCGGGACTGTGAACTTGTCAGCGCCTGTTCGCTATGCGTACACAACACGTACCTGGCCTTGAATATAAGAAGATCACGTCGTCGTCAGAGTCGTGGCCCAGTGGTGATGTCCTCGTCGTTGCGGATGCCGCGGCTCTTGGAAATGCGTTTGTGGTAGATGCTGATGTGCTCCACGTACTAGACCTCGAGCCTAGACGTATCACATCATCGAGGTTCTCATTCGAACTCAACGCCGTCGTCCTCGTTCCCGATACCATGTCCATCGACTGGGTGTCTGTGGTCTGTGGTCTGTGATGCATGCTGATATGAGGCCGCAATGGGTGCGCCACTCGACGGCTGGTGTATTCGACGGGAGGTTAGAGAAGCTCGGACCACGTTGCCCATCCATTCCCGGACCAATCGGGGCAGGCGGGATCAAGTCTCCCTTGCAGCAATTTAGGCCAGTCTGAGAAACACTCCAATTCACGCTGTTTCTGGGCGCACGATTACTCATAGGGCATTCATGTAATTGGCCCAAAGTCAATGGCTACATTGCTTGAATGGCTGAGCAAAGGATCAACGTGCCAGCCAATATCAGGAAAGAGCATGTTGAACAAAATAGTGTGACAGAGTACCATGTTCGCACTGCACAGGCGAAGCGCAGCGGCATGGATCCGCCTGCAGTGATGCTGCGTTTTAAGATAAGCCTCAGCCCAAAAATCATTCTTCTTAGCTACGCTACGCATACCAATTCAGAGGAACCGTCATACGTCCTTTCCTTGTCTACCAAACGCACACCCTACCGCTTCAATCTCGGCCGCTTACGGCTTGCACCCTCGTCTTCTTCGTCGTCGTCGTCGTCCCGTCGCCGTTTCTTACGATGATCAGAGGTGCCGAAGCACTGCTCGAGCTTTTGGCCCCGCACCAGCCGCTGCACGGTAAACGGCGAGCCGCTGATGTCGCGACCCTCGTCGGCGGTCTCCCATAGGCGAACGGCGAACGACTCCTGCAGACTGGCCACGCGAAACTTCACGTCCAGACGGAAATGACCATCTGGGAAGGCTGCCGGGTATGACGCAAAATCACAAGCTACTTTATGGCCGTCGACGCGAAAATACGCCTTGCCGCTCGCGAGCTGCCGCATCAACGCCGTCAGGCTCTCGGAGCGAGCGCGCAGCCGGCAACATATCTGCCCGCGGCAGTCGTACCCCCCATCGGAGAACAGGTACGGCCGCGAAGCACGCAGCTCAAAGACGAACAGCTCTGCCCTCACGCACAACACCAGACGTCTCAGGGCGGGGAGGCCTTCAAAGGTGCACCCATCGTCTTCTTCGTCGTCGAAGCTGGACAGGCTGTCCAATGGCGGCTCGGAGCCGTCGAACTCGACATCGAAGCGGAAGAACTCACCGGATCGACCCACCTTCTTCTGTGCGACGACCTGCTGCCAGGCGTTCTTGTCGCGGTTCCGGAACGCCCGCGCCAGGCGGAAGAGGAAGCAGTCCCACCACCCGCCGCCGGACGAGCTCGATGAGGAGCCAGTGCCCATCGAGGCCAGAAGGCTTGGGTGTGGCGCTTCAGGGAAAAGGGAGGCCACCTCTTGCAGCGCGATCGAGGACGGGTTGTTGGCCACTAAGCCGCCGTCCTGGAAGGTGCCGAGGCCGTCAATAGACCAAGGCGTGAAATAACTATGGCATTGTTAGCGGCGTTTCGCAGCACTCGGCTGTAGGCATTGTTTGCGCCATCCAATTGTAGGATGGCGAAAAGAGAGCGAGATGGGGGGAAAAGGGGGGGGGGGGGGGGGGTCAATAGAAAAAAGCCTGGCACGGACTACGGAGCAGCGGTTGCACATCGGACA
This sequence comes from Colletotrichum godetiae, assembly GCF_030913485.1. Classification (NCBI taxonomy): domain Eukaryota; kingdom Fungi; phylum Ascomycota; class Sordariomycetes; order Glomerellales; family Glomerellaceae; genus Colletotrichum; species Colletotrichum godetiae. The sequence continues at coordinate 11,219 of NW_026851362.1, forward strand.
CTGCACACCGGATTAGCCATCTAGTCACCGGAAGCCACAGGCCTCACAAAGAATCACGCGGGAAACCACAAACATCTCCCACAAAGCCACGCGACCCCCATCGGCGGTTGTCTTCAAGAGTTCATAATCTATACAGTCCGTTAGCATCGGCTCGCGGGCTTCGATTGGCCTTGATGGAGACGGGGACGAAGAAAGGGACGGAGGCGGGGAGGCTACCGCGATCGCCGGCACGCTGGCCCACTCCGTTGTAGCTGGTGAAGATGCAGGCGCTTGCGTCTTGCACGGTAGCAACTGTCATGCCAACCATGGCACCCATCGTGTCGGCCGCCGAGTAGTCGGCGATGCTTCTCCCGGAGCCGAACATATCTCGCAAAGCCTTCTCGATGTGTTGCGACGGGTACCTGCTGTCGAATAGAAGCAAGGCTGCGGCACGCACAATTGTGGCAAAGAAGGGGATGCGCATCATCAGTCGTATGAGAGGGCCTATGATGGGAACGGACGGAACCCGGCGAGGCGTGAACGCGTGGTTCGAAAGGGACTCGAAGCGGGCGATGCACTCATCCACCGTCCACCCGTTGATGCAGAGGGCGCCGGCGCTGATGGCACCTGTCGCGATCGATCAGTCAGGGGAGTCGCCCACATCTGCACCTGCAACAACGACAGCATCCCGCGACATACCTGAGCTCGTCCCGAAGACGATGTCAAAGTTCTGCTGTACCGGATGGCCGGGCAGCCCGATGTCGTCTTCGAGCTGCTTCAACACCTTGAGGGGGTACTTGCCCCGCGTCCCGCCGCCGTCGATACACAAGACCCGCACCGACGCCGTGTCCGGCTTCACACGTATCTGCATGTCAATGTTTTGTCCGCAGAGGATACACTCGGCGACTTTGATGAGCCACGGGTCGGCCGCACTTGCGACGCCAAACACCTCGACACAGTTTAGACAGTGACCGTGACCGCACGCGGGAAAGACCTGCGGAGCGCGCCGCAGACAAAGGTAGCATGTGCTGTCGGACCGAAGCTGGGCCCAGTCCTCCGCGAAGACGGCGACAAGCTGTCGGTGTAGCGACGCCGAGGCTTGGCCCGTCGTCAGCTGCCGGAACATACGGACCATCTGGGCCTCGACCATTTTGGCGAACTGAGACGGCAGGAGGAAGTCGGTGGACCCTTCGTGCGCGAGGACGGCGGTGCCGCACACGTTGTGGCACATGTCCTTGTAGAACATCTGGAAGACGTCGCGCGGATCGAAGACTGCGGGCCGTCAGTGAGGACCAAAGGTGACACATGCCCGTGAACGTACGGTGCATGCCCGGAGGGTACTGGTCCAGTATGAAGCTGGAGGCGATGACAGGCACGGCGAATCTCTTCAGGTCGTCGACGGAGTCGCAGTGCGTGAGGAACCCTGCGAGGTGCGCCGGCAGATCCGCCGCCACCGGGTTGTCGAGCCGGGAGACGGCGAGGAAGTCGAAGGGCGGCGCGGCGGCACCGCCGACGTGCTCTGTGGCGTGGCGGAGAAGGCCGGCGAGGTGGGTGGCCGAGAAGAGGCAGCTGGCGAGCACGCGCTCGACCCGTTTCGTCTCCGTCATGTAGGACAGCTCGTTGCTGAGTATGTCCCAACGCAGGGAATCAAGGCGGCGTCGGAGAGACTTAGGTGTCTTGTCGGCCAGGCTGATGACGCGTACGCCGTGGAATCGTTCGGACACGTGGGCGTTTGTCCTTTTGCGGATTGACTGTAGCAGGCGACTTCGTGCGGAATCCTCTTCGTCGCCGTTCACGACGACCACTAACCAGGGCCGCACCGACGATGTGGACGGCGTCCTCAGGTCCAGCCACGACGCAAGGCGCTGGGCGACGACTTCTACGCCGCCGATATCGTCGGCAAAGAAACACACAGCATCAGCGAACGGGAGAAGCATGCGATTATAGACATGATCGCTAGCTTCTATCGTCGTGGGCGGTATCGCGGACGGCATCGTGGACGGCATCGTGGACGTGATGTTCCCACCGTGAGAGATCGACAGTGGCCTTGCTACGACTTCATGGCAAAGCGTAGATTTTCTTGGCCTGCCGAGCCGCTTATGAGGCGGGATGTCGGCATCGGCAATCAGCGTCGGCCTTGCGTCGGACGCGCCGACAGGAGCCAGGTTAAGATGGATCTCGCCGTGGCCCCGGGCCGTGTTGGGCGCGGTGATGTACACACCGAGTCTTTGCAGAGCAACCCGCTTGGTCGTGTTTCCAATCAGCACGAGAATACTCGGGTATTGGCTATCCGGGCGTGGCAGACCGTCCAGCAGTCTCTGGGCACGACCGGAGCTTTCGACGACGTACGCATCTTTGGTGGCCACGCGCAGCCAGCCAGTGTGTTTACAACGGGTCATGTTGCGCACTGGATCAGGGACAGCTACACCGGGCAGACGAGGCGCGTGTCTGTCTTATAGGCAGTGCAGAAAGCAACTCGGAAGCCAAAATGGGCTGGGTGGATGTACCTTGGGCCCGACGACCTGGATGAATCTATAATTGTCTGCGATCCAATCGCCATTGCTCTGAAGCCATTTGCGTCCCAATCTTCATTCAAAGTCAAACGCAGGTCCATCAGGCGTCGCAAGTCAGCGTTCCAACACACATCAAGAGCGGGAAGATCGAATTGGCGCATGCATTCTCTGGCATGACAGCGCATATCTTATCCGCTGTCTGTGTTTCTATGTCTGCGCCGTCTGGAGACAGTGGCCCGTCCATGCCCCATTGCTATAATGTACTTCTGTGTAGTTTGCCAAGACCAGATTCAACCGTCAGATCTCCCATTGCACGGACGTTTCCGACGGCGGACTAGAACCCACTCCCATGCTCGTCGACATGGGAGCAAACGCTGTCGGGGCGCATAATGGCAACATGTCATTCACGTCTGTCCAACAAAATTGTTGTCGGCCACAGAGGCAGCTGCAGTAGGGCCAGTGGACGTAGCGCCCACTATCCAGGTTCCAAGCCCATAGCGGATCATGCATGTGCTCCAAGCCATCTTGCGTCGAAGCGATTGGCACCGGCGTTGGATAATCGATAGAGGTTCCGCTTTCAGGCTGGCTGCTCTCGGGCGACGTGAAGCCGTCGTCAAATGACCAAAACCCATCGTCGTCGCAACCACCTCCGGACACATTTTCCTTCGAGTGATCCTGCAAAGTGGGCGCGCAAGACGGTGAAGGTGATGCGACGCTGATCTTCCATTTGTATGACCCCTCTGCCTTTTTCCTGCGACTCGCCCGGCGATCCGTTCGGGGTTTACGCGTTGGTTGGAATTCCGTCAATCCTGCCTCAGCGAGCTGCCAGAGGGAGCCTTTTCGTTCCACTCGTTGAAAGGCCTGTGCACCATAGATTACGACTTAGCGGGAAAAACTACACCGTCACATCGCTGACGCAACTCGCTAGCGTACCTTGTTCACGCTCAGGTTCGAGCGAACGCTGTTTTTCCATCCTTCGCCTCCTTTGTTGGCTCTCCAGGTGTTTTGCTCAAACCAGTGGTAGAGTTCGCCCAGCCCCATTGCCTTCGTTTCCTTGCTCTGGAGTGCGATGTAGATGAGTTGCGCGAACGTCATCTTCTGCTCGCCTTCGTCCAACCACGTGTTAGCGGTCGGCGATGGTTCGATGGCTGTGCCAGGCAGGCGTGGGAAGGCCAGATCCACGCTGAAGGTTTGGTGTGGCGCGCCATGTTGTGCTGGCACAAATTGCGGCTGTAACAGCTGTCCCGTGCTCACGTCCTCATGAGACGTACGGTGGTGCGGTGTTCGAGGGAGTGGAGGAGATTGGCATTCGGAAGGAATGGGGGACGCGCGAACAGGGTCCATCGGATCACGTTGCTTGCTGCTCGACGATGGACGAGCCATGTATTCAGATCAAAGAGTCGAGGCGGATACTGTATGTAGCTACATTCGTGAGCGCCAGTGAGTCCAACAAACCCATCTGTTTGACAAGAGCTCTTATTTCGCGCTCTTATCCGTGAGCCATAGCTTGGTGTTTTTCCCATTTGCCGTCTCCCAGTCGTTGGTAGCATGGCGTCCAGCACCAGAATGAATTCCTCCCCCAAAGATTGACTGCACCATTTTCGCCATGCCCGTACTGCGAATCAGATGCTGTCAGAGACCCATGACCAAGGGACCAGGAGCGACGACGGATTTTCGGCTCCGTCGGTGGTAGGATCCGAGAGGGTATCTCGCCACCAACGACCTACCCTCACATACGTCAAACAAGGGAGTTTGGAGCCATCCACGGTGGAAAGCCGAATGTAGATGTCGTTGTCTGGGGCTCGCAGAGTACGCCGCAGGAAGTGGCCGATTGTTGCTTCTACGCTGTTGCCGGATCTGTGCTGGGAAACAAGCTACCAGGGCCCAATCGACTTTGCTGTCGACGGCTCTTTCTCAAAAAGAACGCCCGCCGCCGTAGTGGAACGGCCAGAAACGGCTGCGGCTTCAAGCATCTGGGCCGGCCAGGCGCGACGCAGGACGGGCTCCGACCGCATTGCCGCGGGAACATGGCGGGCTTGGGGATTCGTCAATCACCATTCATCCCATCGCACAGCATGCAAGGTACGATCTCAATTTCGAGCGCCCACAGGGCTAGCGTCATGACGCCTGAGGAGCACTGACAGGCGCTAGCGGTGGGTCATCTTCAACTTCCCTTACCACTGATTTGCCGTCTGTCGCTGGTTCGGTGCCAGAGTTGAATTGCGGTAAAGAGACCGCCTGTCGAACCACGTACGAGCAAGGATGTGGGGCCGCAGCTCTACGTGATTGAAGAAGAGACGGGCGAAATCCAGGTGTTCACTGCACCAGAAAGCTACGCGAGATCTCATTGACCATCGGAAGCACCGCCCACCAAAAGGCCCGGAGGTTTGCACGAAGAAAAATCATCACAACATAAGGCCTCGGCGGCAATACGGCCTCGAAAACTGTAGCTGAAGTTTTGGCAGCCTTTTCGATGTAACTTCCGGAACATGCACTATGGCTTCCATCTCTACAAAGAAATACCCTACTTGATTCATGTACTAAACTCGTCGCTGTGTGAACTATCTCATGACTCGTTGCGCCGCCTTTCAAGTAGCCAGACACCCGTCAAACTCCAACGCCTAATAATGGCAATGTTTCCGTGGACTCTGACTTCGCGTCGCTTTCCTTTCACGGATAACTTGCAGCATCATGCCCGCGAATTAACCCTTCATCATGGCTCATCGTAGCTCATCATAGATTCCTGAAAGATATTGTCCCTCTCCCCTTTCTCATGACTTGCTGTTACGTGTTGTCGCTACGCCCAGAATAGGCAGGCGGGGGAAAGGGCGGTACGTCGAGAGCCACGTAGGACTGCCGATCGACTTCCACCGTGGTGGTCACAAGCACGCCGTCGCCGGTATGCTGCGGCCCGGGGCCGCTGTCTCTGCGTATCTGCGTTTTGTGGCGCCTCATTCTGTCAACAGACCGGGTCCACCTGTGTTTCGGACTGTCCTTGCTGGGAAAGCTCTCCGACGCCGTAGACCGACGTCGGGGCCAGACGCTGACGAGCAGCAGACGCAGACTGGGCAAACTGGCACACAGCATCGCCGTCGACTGCTCGATGAACGACCACGCCACAATATCGACATGGTCCCACGTCTCGTCGAACGTGGTGCTGTATTCCACCAGGTATCTGACCCGGACCGCCGACGTCACGCACGCGCTGTCTGCCGTGTGAGCCTTCTCCTCACACCCTTCTGCCGGGAAGTATGACCTAACTCACAATGACCCAATGCTAAACAGCGCGATGACGGCCAGGCGTCGCCGGAGAGAGATCTTGAGCCGCCACACGTAGGGGACCGGCAGGAGCAAGATGGCGATGTCTTCCGCCATGGCGAGTCCGCCACTGCTGTAGCCCACAGCTTGCAGGTTCAGGCATCGGCGGTCGGTGATGGTGCGGTCCCATATCGACTGCACAGGCACGCATTGCGTCGCGAACGGGATGGTGAAGAGCGTGCCATGCAGGAGCAGAACGACCTGGAGGCCCTGAGCGATCCTCCGAAAGGTCTCCGACGGGAAGATGCGGCCGAGGAAGAGCATGATCGACAGCTTCACGGCGGCTTGAAGGACAGTGTAGATCAAGTTTCCAACGTACAGCATCTGACTCGGTGTTAGGACGGGATTCCACGATTCGCGAACACCTGGCGGGCCCGGATCACCGAACCTTTCGGATGACGACCCCGTTACCGACTGGTATCGTCCAGTAGTGCATGCCGAAGCCGATGCTTGTAATGTGCAGATAAACCGCGGCCAAGGCGATGAGGAGTGCCTGGCAGACGACATCAGAAAGGATTTCTTGGAGAGTTGGGGTCAGGTACCGCCGCGAGGATGGTCATGTAGTCGTCCCTCCATAGACCACCCGCATACTGCTTGCTCGTGAAAAGACGAAGCGTCACGATGAACAGCACAAGACTGCAGCTGATGATGAGCGTCCGCCGGACTTCCGTCCTTCGTGATGCTTTAGGATACGCTTCACACAGGGCTCCCTCCACCGTCGCTGCAGCTTCAGAATGTCAGATGGGCTTCCAAAGAGGAGATGGCGGGGCCAACTTAGTTGATCGTCAAACGGGCAGTTCGTCTGCACGCATGTCGAAAGGTCCGATTGGACAGCAATGTCGAGACAGATGCACGTAGTCACGTCTTCTGGATCGCAGGCGGACGTGATGAATGTGCTGCTGATGCACTCAGACTAGATGGTAGATGCTTTAGCGCGACGAAAGCCTGGCTGATGCCACAATGACTAACAGCACACGACGGGACCTGCGAGAGGATCTCGACGGCCGACGCTGCATTCACGGCGTCGACAGCAAGCTGGAGGGCCAGCACTGCGAGAGTCCACGATCGATGAGACATTGCATATGAGACGTCGATGAGGAGCGCGGAGATGCTGACACAGACTTTGGCGGCGGTGTCACCGGTGTTTCGATGCTGGCCGAGCTAGCATCCTGCAGCTGGAGGTCTTTTCGCTGCGAGAGAGATTCGATGAAATAGACGGGGTGTGTATGGTTCGAGAAAGCACTTCTGGTTCTAATCGTAGTACAGTCGACGGAACTTGCTTCCTGCGCTGAGGCGCCAATAACAAGAAGCCATTTACGCCGCTGGTGGGCAGTTTGTGGACGAATCTCTCGTCTTGTGCCTATGGTCTTTCGCTGCGAGTTTCGCGGCATCATTAGGCTCGTCACTCGATGCTTCGTGCTTTGCAACCTGACTTAAAGGTGAGCGAGGTGATCTAGGACTCCATGCAAGCCATCACCAGCAACACCAATGCATCGCACGTGTCACGGCCTCAAGGGCGGGATCTTCGTTGCGCGGTACAGAACACAGGGCATGGCATACAGAACACTCTCTGGACGTTTGGAAGATACCGGGGCAGGTCATCTCCTCACACGTAAACGACATGGAAGGAATATGAAGGAATATGAAAATTTCCAAGGATAGTCATGAGAGAATTATTGAATAACACACCCCCATGCGTGACAAACTCGGCAACTACTCTACATCGCTATCATCTTCTTCTGCGCCAGGCCCATAGCTTTCATCTGAGACGTCTGGATCACCATAATCGTCGTCTAACTTCCCCCCTTCCGACATATCTGAGTCTTCGCCGGAATCAACGTCAGACATGTCAGGACGGTAAGGCTCGTTGCCCTCGCCGTCAAACAGGTCCTCGTCCACGTCACACATTGAGTGCCCCCCTGCCTCCAGCTCCTCGTCGCTGAGCGTGTCGAGAAGTAGCTCGGCCGCATCTGCAGAGCTCATCTGGAAAACGGCCCGTGTCCGGTGCATGGTCGCCTCATGAGTGTCGGGAAACAAGATTCGTACGCAGCAGTACATATATAGCATCTTTCTCGACACCGAATCGTCGCAGAGGTCGAAAGTCGCTGGCAAAGTCCCGGGGTGAATGGTGTCTTCCGGCGCATGGATTTCCCAAATCCGCGCGGAGAACATCAGAACCTGCTCGAGCACTTTGATGGTGATGAGCATGTTTCCAAAGTCAAAGTTCAGTGCCTTGTCAAACTCGAACAACAAGTTGGTCCTGTTGTCCGACGGGCCATCGTCACGTTCCTCGGGCGCTTCGCGGGCTTTCAGGCACGCTAAGAGCGCGGCGACCTTGACGACGAACTCTTTGCCTTGCAGTGGCCCACACAGGCAGCTTATGATGTAGGCGATGAACCGATCTCCGGCGGTGCTGTTCATGTGTTCTTTGACTCTGTTCAGCGGCGGGTACCACGTGTCGTCGGTCAGTCCGTTGTGAGGGCAATTGACTGCCAGGCAGATGGCGAGGCAGCACCGCTCATCTTGTCTAAGTAGGTTGGTCCTGACTTCCGTTAGCAAGATAATCTTGTGGCAATGTGACAGTGCGACGCTCACCACATTGAATCCATGATCTCTCCCGGCGCGTCTGTGGTGATTTGGTAGCCCAGCTCATGCCACCGCCAATGAAGAGATTTATATCGTCAGCAAAATGGCTCTAGACTGCCTTTGTTTTTGGACCAGGCACATTGTGCTCTTCGTACGTATAAGCTCGTGTCGACATCCGATACCGTCTTCTGAGAAGCGAGGCTCTACGCAACCGGATTTTGCAGAAGCCACCAACGGCTCAGCGGTCAGCTTTTCGCATGAATGACCATTTCTGTATGGTCTCTGCAATGATGCCGGGACCGTAGAGATAGTCTCAAAGTTCATAACTGTGCTGTGCATACGGCATCCATGCATGGAGTGTGCTATACATACAGAATCAAGACGGAATCATCTGCTGGCTCACGCACCAGTGAAAGCTCTGGTTTTTCGCTCATCGAGTTGACGACGAGAGCAGCCCGAACAAGACCAGACGACCTTGCCATGGCTTACACATATTACATCTCGTCTACATCTGGCGTGAGTTTCGCGGTTGGCAAACGCAGTGTCCGTCCTCACATAAGATGATCCATGTCACGCATTTCGCTCGGCAACCCATCGGCACTCTTCCCATTTCAATGGCAATCCGACATGACGTCCAGACCTTTGAAGCGCCCTCGCCGATCAAACGGTCTGCCGCGCTTACCAAGCGACATAGACAACGCAGTCGCGGCCTTGGGCGGGAGAACCCACGCAACCGACCTTACAAACAGTACCATACAGTCTCAGAAGGCACCAGTCAGTAAGGAACAACGTCTGGAAGAACTCGTGAGAGACTCCGGTCGCCTCAGGCAAGAACTTGACTATTGGAAAAGCTTGGCTCTCACAGGAACCGCCTTCATGTCCGATGTCGAACAAGTTGTGGTACAGCTTCGAGATGTTTTCAGCCGTTTTGAGAGCGTCATGAATGAGACAAACACTATGCCTGCGGAGGGAAACATGGGCTCCGGCCATCCGTCTAAATTTCGACAGAAGGAAGACGTGGAGGTGCAGGCTGGAGACGAGCCAGACGAGCCAGGAGTAGAGGATGACCTCGACGTGCTCTTGGCTCCAGTCAGGCGGGGTCGAGAAGGCTATGACTTTGAGGCCGTTAAGCCGGAGTTGAAGCGGAAGCAGCCACCATACAATCCCGGAGGTTGGCTCTGATATGGAGCGCACATGGTCTGCATCGGTATTCGCCGAGTCCATGTTTATCGTGTGATATTGTATCATAGAGAGAAATAGAGATTTCATGCCCCTGTACATACGTACATAACTGTACATATCACCGCTGTCATTAATGTGAATCACTTCTGTCATCAAGAGTTGAAATGGTATCACGCTGCTGTCTGACATGGCTCAAGCCCTCCAACGTCGCCGTTTGGAGGCGTCGTAAGTGATCCGTCTCTAAGAACGTCTGGTCTCCAACGCCTGAATGGTGATTTGAACCTCTTTCACGTGACTCGCTTCCATCTCTGACAAGTCATGCAAATGGAAAATACAGATACTGTACGTGGACTACTGCTTGCTTTCTTAGGAGAACAAAACGGCTCATTCGCACAGCAGTAGCACCCGTATCTCGTTGATATTGGAAATCAAGCCTCTTCAATCCTGTGACTATTCCAAGACTGGCTGATCCGCCATTCTCTTCGTCCCATATAGGACTGCGAGACGCTCCAGAATCGTCACCAACCTACCAGAAGAGATACTTCACCGATGAGCCGAAAGTTCCCTTCTTACCAGTTCGCGCGATCAACGCCATCATTCCTGATTGCCGGCCAAACACACTGCCACGCGCCGCACACCCTTTGAGTATATCATATATAAGGGCGACCTCTAATCACGGTCTAGCAAGGGCTCAGCTACGACTCAACGCTCTTCACATTTTCCCCAAATGCCCAGGTCAGCGAAGGAAGTACTCGATTATGTCATGAACATCTTCTTCGCCGACAATACATGGCATGAAACAGCCGCTAAACTCAAGGCCAATCCCATTTTCTTTGGATCTGACCTTGAGCGACTTGCGCTTGGTGAAGACTGCCACCAGCTTCATCTCGCAGCTGCATCCATGGACTGGACCGGAGATATCCAATACGGAGCCAAGCTGGTCGACTCTCTAAAACGGCCGCGGCTCGACAGCTCTGATGGCCTTTTGCGCCATCAGCGCCCGGGTCCGCGGTTGACGTTGAACATCCAAGAGGATAACGATGACGTGGACGAACAGACCAGAGTTCGAGCTTATGGCAGCCTGTTCTGCCTGAAGAGTGACGAATTGACAACTTGCGTACTATATTACCATAAGGGCCAGGGGTTTCTCGAGTATTTCTACATTCTGCGCCACCAGCTGCCTTGGAAGAAACAATACACAATACATTTGCAATATTGTTTCTCGCCGAACAGCACGAAGCCCCTCGAATGGCTTGTGGTTGAAGATGTGAACATAAAATAGCATTGAGACGTATCATCGCAGTGCTAGCTGGCACACGAGTTTCTGCTGGAGCCGACCACGCACGGCATCTACCGCTAGCCCTGCGGTATTTGATTAGGTTCTTGTACTGAGTCCCTGTACGGAGTTGTTGCATGTGAACGGGTAGGAAGGTCTGTGAATTAATACAGACATGTGACTTGTAGAATTCAATCATGGAAATTCAATTTTGACTTGCATGCTGTACCACATGTCCACCGCCGAGCGAGATGAACTAATAACCCGACAACATATGCAAGCTCATTGAGGCCGAGGTCAAAGGTAGGACAACCGCCGGCTGCGTATTTGCCCTGGATCGTTCGACGCCCTTGTTGGCGTTGTTTGTCAACCTAGCAAATGGTGAGGATCCGATAGTGATCACTAAGAACCAGATACCCTTGTGCTTTCAGGTCAGTCAATACAGTAGAAACGCCTTCAAAAAACGTCTCTGCGGATGCTTGACCCGCGCAGAAACAAGGCCATTCCCTGTCCAGCGCGCCCAATCAGCCGTGCCGCCTTAGACAAAGCGATAGTGTATTGAGTGCTTCCTTCTCGGGATAGAAGGCGATATCTGGGCAATCAAACTTGTTTGTTTGACATAATACATTGATCATCTGTTGTGCCAGGGGCTGACCGCACGGGATCACCTCGACCAGCCGGCGCATCCAGAAGCGGCTGTGATGCATCATTACCGTCAGGAAGCCCCACGGCCAGTCGCAACCCAGATCGCGCTCCAGATGTTGGTGAGCGTCGATTCGTGCGCAAGTGCCAACCAGCCTCCTGATTCTTACACTCATCTTCGTGTTGGCAGAGCTTCACAATATTCTAGCCATTGGCCAGGTATCATCCCCCGCCCATCGCCTACGGCGCTTCCGCTTCGCCGACCCGAATCCTTGTCCGACACGCGGACTCGTGCAAGCTGGCACGAAAATCAACAGCCATCTCCACGGCCGTGACGACCATTGACGACCTGTACTCGGCACCACCTGCGCAAGTTTGGCATGCCTAATTTGGCGAAGAGCAACAGGTGCGCAGTTTGAATCATCGACATAAGTAGTGCGGATCTCCTCAGTCACGTACTTCACATCCTGCTCCAGCAAAGTCCAGCATCGAACAACATACTCAGCAAACCATCCGATAGCAATGCCTTCTCGAACCTCCATACAGTATCTTTTGGCGCCCACTGCGGCCACGCCGACACTTTGTGACGAGACGGAGGCTGTTCAAGAAGATATCGTCGGACCGCACACCCCGCCCGCATATGCTATGTCACCGTCGATAGGTATCCAGTGCCAACAAGCAGACATGGAATCGCATTCTGATACCACAGGCCATGCCACGTCGGCGTGCTCGTTATTATCGCCTGCAAAGCTGACGTCCTCTGGGCAACCCACCTTCAACGATATGGTCTCGGTATATACACAGCAGTCCTCAGACGTCACGTCCTCGAGTATGGCCCTCCAGGAACAGATGTTCAGCGGTTACTACAATGCGGGCTCCGCTGGCCTTTCGGCCCAGATGTGTCCTATCTGTTTGCATACTGCGTTCATGAAGTAAGTATCTCCAAACGCCGTGAAGTAGTGAATGGTCGCTGATTAATCCAAGTCCTTGTTTTCTACGGTCCATGTGCTGTCAACAATGCTTCGACGTCTCTGGCTCAGCAGTCTACGATCCAGCCTTTCTTCATGCGGCTCACGATTGCTACTGTGGATGGTATGCTGGGTGCGGAATCTGTGTGTTCAAGCCAGTAGAGCATAGCATACCGAGCGGCTCTTGTACGGAGAGCTCACATCTCCAAACCGGGTTCACTGATGGATATCTGACAAACGCGGCTGATTCGTCTCACGCTGTCTATGATGAGCCGCTCTCCCCATGGGTCTATGATCTTGATGGCCGGCCTATCTCGCAACAGGGCTTTGTTCTTGGAAACGTCGACAACGAAGGTGTTATTGGGGAGAACGTTAGACCTACTACTCTTCCAGTATCGGCTTTTCCCGAGCAGATAACCGCGTGGAGATATTGAGAGGCCTCATCTTTCTTCCTTTATTTCTTTTCACGTCCGGTCCTGCGCCGTTTTGTATCATAGCTGGTGGCATTTCGAACTTAGGATAGGATGAATGCAGAGAAAGAGTTGAGTTATGCACGAGCGGGGATGCGGGAAGCCCATCTCTTCCATGTCAGAGCCATCGACTGGACTGTACCGACGTGATCTCCAGGCTATGAGCCCGCAGGTCGTGGTGTTCTTCATCTACAAGTAGTATCCAGACTCAAAACACGTCACAAATCGGGGATAGGGTCACTTTTCCACGATCGGCCTGTTACATGCATTATCAGGTGGTTCTCAAACTCGTTTCAATCATAGACTCTTGTTTCTTCTTTACGTTCTTCTTGAGTCAATACAAGCCTCTTGTCCCACACCCTACACCCATTGGTGCCTGCCACAGCTCGTGACAACATGACACCAATGATTTCACTAATGTCCCCATCCTCTATCCGCGCTCGCAACCGTGCTCCCATCTCCCTTGACAGATCCGAACTTCTTCAACATGCTTCCGATCAAAGAACGACCGGCCGCCGTGCCGTCCAAGTCCACACGACGGATAAACTGAAGAGGCTCCGCAGCCGGCGTACTGGCTTCAGCGGAGCCTTCCCATTCTGTCATTCCGTCCGCTTCGATAAGGGTGCATGTATCGAGACTGCGAATGGAACCATCCTGCTTAATCTTTGCTCTGGCAGGTTTCTCAAGACGCCCTGTTTGACATTTTTTGTTGCAGAATGCGGCGTTTGAAGCCTGGCGAGCCCCTGCCGCAGATTGACGAGATAACGGTCGGTCGCTGTTGGTGTGGGGTTGGATGTGCTTCGTTCGTCCCTTCGAGACAAGTGAGGGGCAGAACGTCACTTGAGGGCCAGTCATGGGAGGCGCCGGTCGAGCTCGCTCCATGTGGGGCGACATGGAAGAAGCCCATTCACTCACGACGTCGAATGAACGGAAAGACTCCGGGAACATTTTAATTGGCTGACAATACCTCGGAAGTGGAAATGCTCTTTTCGGACAGTGTCTCGATGGAACGTTGGAACACTACACTTCGGCTCATATGTACAGTACGTAGCTACAAATATTCTTTTGGGACCTCGCGGCAGAGCTGGTGCTGTATCAGTGGATCTTTGCATGCTCCAGGAGCCGCTCTTCGATCTGGGGCGTGTGCACTGTAATCTAAAGGGAGCTCGTTCTGGATTTGACAGCGCATCCCTGGTCGTGTCAGAGCCAGATCGGCAACCCCAGAATCACTTCAGGCAGTGCACCATATCTGGTCGCCCCACTTGACGGCACAAGCTGATCGATGGCCCAGAGCGACAGAAGTTTGCTCCCTCGTTCGATCTAGATCTCTGCCGTTAAGTCTACATCTGGCGGCCGCAAACCAACGAGCGGCGTGATTGAACCCCCTTTTCGCCGACCTCGTCCGGTCCACTCATTGTGTCGGTAGCCACTCTCAAGGCCTAGCGTGCACTGGCAACTCTCGTCATGCTCGGCCATCATTTGGCCGTAACTGAAGAGGTCCTCTTCTGCTTCCCACGTCGGACAGGCGTAGCCGTCCCACTTGACGGCGTACAGATTGATGCCATCATCCGTCTCGTAGCAGCCCACGACACACCGAAGACGGGACGCCCAAGTCGCGTTGCTTGGCCGGGGTCGCTCGACGCATTCTTGCCATACCTTGATGCACTCTCCGTCTTCGAAGACCCATAAAGGTTGATAATCGCCCAGCCAATCCCACTCGAGGGGGTTACGGATCCCCACGACCACACCGTAGAACATATGAGCGCCACTCGTGGCGGTGCAAATGACTTCAGCTACCTCGAGACACGAGGACCAGGCTGCGTGGACTATCGAACCTCGCCGCACCGTCATTTTGACGGTAATATCTTTGAGTGAGGCACGGTAGGTCTATGTGGATACAGCGTTCTCCTTAGGGAAGCGGAAATCTCCGAGATTGATGTGGGAAGGCTACGTTGTAGGCACTAGCTATCGTCAGATAGTCTGAATTTATACAGCTATGTAGGCAGACTCACGTTCGCCGGTGTTACAGTACGGGGCCGTATCTGCATGTGGTAAGTTTCCGCAGTCAAAGATGTCTGCTCTCTTCACCGGCGAAGGCTCTGATTCAGGTCTCCAGTCTGAACCACTGGCAAGATCGTGTCTGCGGTGGCGGTGTCTACCTGCAACGTTGCGATACCACAACTGTGCAGACCTGGCAAAAGCAGAATCACACTGTCTTGTATGTTTGTATAAGGTTGCATTGAATAATGTAATTGGATAAATAGTTTGATGTATGGCAGAAAAGCCACCTTAACTGGCTGTGCTGTCACGATACATCTTCCTAGCAGCTCGACCCTCATACGAGCCGGCATTTCTCCTTCACAGTTGGAATCCCCGCTTGGTATCCTGACCAGCGCTCTCAAGCCCTAAGAGTTCTCTCCGGATATGCCTGTCTTGAGACGGAACACCCACCCTCAACATCGCCTTCTCGCTGCCGTCGAATTCCACCAAAATGACAGCAGTCCATTTGTTCTTTGCAATCTCCTGCATCAGCGCAGCTACAGCAGTAACGGGCACAGTTGTGCTACATTCATCCTCGGCTTTCTGCCCAGGGTCACTGGACCCTCTCCTTGTATCTGGTGTGTTCGGCGCCGTGGAGTCATCCTCGGACGTGTCATCGGGAGTGGCGGGGTCGTTATTGTCTTTTTCGTGTCAGCAGATGCCATTGACGATACGTACGTTACTGTACCGTAGAAGAACCTACACATATTGGCACGAGCCCTTTTTCTGCTATGTTTCTGTCTCACGACTTCAACGGCCTTCTCTCTTTTCTCGAGCTCATTTTCATCGAGGAAAGAGCACCCGAAGAGCTGTGTTGTCAAGTGGTCTAAAGGCGGAATGCCTGTATCGAGCGTGGAATCCATGTCGTTTGAAACAGTCAGCCAGCCTGTGAGCGTGCTCCTGGAAATGAGGAAGAAGGTGTGCACATATGGCTCAACAAAGATGGCGGGCTCTATGATTTATACGTTTGCGCGGCTGGAGAACACTTGATGCCTAGTCGGAATAAATGCTATCCGGGACGATGTGCTCCCTACTAAGTAATGTAACCTCTCCTCCCATCAGGGCTGTGATGTCACGTCTATGACTGACAGCTATTTACCTTATCACCGGCTTCGCCTACCAACTTTCTCCCGCCCTCGGTACCATTTTCTCTTACCTTGACAGTCCCGCATCTCTCCCCTTACCACTCCGACCTATCAAACTAACACCACCTCCGTATGGCGCTCTTTCCCTCTGATCGGAAAACCCCTGCGATGACTGGCCCTGGCCTACTCTCCTTCGCATTTCGCAGCATGTTCAAGACGCCCGTCTTCGTCAGACTCACACCGTGCTTCAACATCTCCGTGACGAGACGCACAATCACGCTCGGCGACTCTTGCAAAAACCCTGATGCGGCAGCGTCGCCGCCCCGGGACGCTGCCAAGAAACAGTGCGAATACAACACATGGAATATCTTCAACAGCTTAGGCTCTCGCGTCAACAGGCTGATCACACTCCAGTGGTCTTGTGCGTCTGCAAGCCGCGCCAGCTTGCCGATAATGTCGCACAACACGGCATCGTCCATCTTGGCACCACGCCGCAGCAAGATCGACGCCATCACGGGGTTGCCGTGACATGTGGAAAGTGTCCAATCGAGACTCGTCGCGCCATGCGAGTCGCGCCTGTCAATGTCTACAAGACCCGAAGAGAGCAACATCTCGGCCTCCCAGCGGCGCCTCTCTCGAGCCAGCTTCAGCAAAAGAGGCCCTGTCCAGTTGCAGCGCGCCGATATGCAAACCACTGAGTTTGGGTCAGCGCCCGATTTGAGGAGGAGGTCGATGAGCCGTTGCTTTGCCGATGCCGTCCTGCCATCCGTTTCTTTGACCCGGGCCAGAAGCGCGAGCTCGAGCGGCTTTTGATCGAAGATACGAAGCGCCGGGTCGGCCCCTTCGACCAATCCGTCCAGCTCGCCCGTGGCGTCCGCTCCAGCCTTCAACAGTGCCAGGGCGGCGGAGAACATACCGTCCTCGCACGCCATGCTGAGGGCCGTCATGCGCCAAGTGTCGATCGTCGTAGGCTGGTTCACGTCGACGCCGAACTGCGCCAGCTGGCCTATGACCGTCTCTGGCGACGGAAACAACAGGGAGTGAATCAGCGGCGTGTCCCCGTTGTTGTCGGCCTCGTTCACTTCCATCTCTTTCTCGTCGACAAGATACGCGATGACTTCGGTGAGCCCGGCGGCGGCAGCTTGATGGAGGGCGTTGATGCCGAATTCGGGAGACTCAAGCCGTGCGCCGCGCCGAAGGAGGATCATGGACGTCTTGGCGTCTCCGCTAAGAAGAGAAAGGAAGACGGGAGTCCGTAGCCGACAGTCCGGGACCCCGTCGATATCGGCACCGTGGTCAAGGAGAAATGACACAATGTCAGGGTAGCCTTTCGAAGCGGCCAGGTACAGGGCCGTAACGAGGAAAGGGCTGTATCGATGGGTCTCGGTCATATACATGGTGGCCGGTCTGTTGTAGTCAGAACCGGCTCGGCAGGTATGCCGGAGCGTGGCTAGAGCCACCCGCGTATCTGTGCAGTTGGCAATGGTGTTGAAAACGGCGGAGTATTTTCCCGTTTTCACATCGTTTCTGTAAAGCTTGGGGTTGAAGAACGAATACCAAGTGCGTGAGCATCGCGTGAACCTGGACTGGACGTGGGGTTCGCTGTGGTTGAAGATGTGCCACACCACGTCTACAGTAGAATTCGAAATCGGTTTCCGTATTCTTAGGACAGAAATTCTTCCGCGCACAGATATTTGTAGATCCACTCGCTGACAGGATACATGATATGACCCTGACAGTACTTTCATTGATGATTTCCGCAGTAAAGCTAGAATCTGCTGTTACACTGTGCTTGTGGTTGACCCCATGTTGCATAATCTAGCATCCACAAATGGCGGTGATAATAAAGTGCGGTCTCGGTTTTATACCACTTATTTCCACCTGATTACATACACCTCTCCAGCCCCACCGATCATACGTCATACAGGATCAGCCGCTTTCGCTAATTTCAGATAGCCCCTCAGATTATGATATTCGCTGAGAGCCTGCCGTATACAATGGGGTTATAAGGTAAAAAGTTCCTTAAATTCTCCAAGTATATTTCCCCGCAATATAACTTATTAAGTTAAGAATCGCTGACAAAGCTGGGCAAGGGCTATCTAGGCAGAATTGACTTACACTATAAGGATATCGTGACAAATACTATAGCAGATTCAGTCTACCGAGGCCGTAGAACTAGAGTCCGTCCAAACTTCTAAACTAACGTGTAGGTTATTCTCTATTCTAAGGTTTAAAGGATATGCCGATCCTATAACCTTCCTCTTTGGCGTATGTGTGGAGATGTTAAGAAAACTCAGTGGTCTCTTCCACTCGATATGGTCCTGAGACCTATAGTTGCCCGCGGTCCTGCTGACGTGGAACATATCCCTATTTGTCACACTCAGCTCTAGTGTCTGCCGATGCATCTGCTCCGCCTCATCGTACTTCCCCTGACTTTCAAGCACTCCTGCCAGGTTGTTCATGCTGATAAGTGTGTCGGGATTCTCTGGTCCCAGCACCTTCTCGCTTAGCTCCAGTGTCTGTCGATATATTTGCTCTGCCTCATCGTACTTCCCCTGGCTTCCAAGCACTCGTGCCAGGTTGTTCATGCTGGTAAGTGTGTCGGGATTCTCTGGTCCCAGCACCTTCACGCTCAGCTCTAGTGTCTGTCGATGTATCTGCTCTGCCTCGTCGTACTTCCCCTGGCTTCGAAGCACTCGTGCCAGGTTATCCATGCTGATAAGTGTGTCGGGATTCTCTGGTCCCAGCACCTTCACGCTCAGCTCTAGTGTCTGTCGATGTATCTGCTCTGCCTCGTCGTACTTCCCCTGGCTTCGAAGCACGAGTGCCAGGTTATCCATGCTGATAAGTGTGTCGGGATTCTCTGGTCCCAGCACCTTCACACTCAGCTCTAGTGTCTGTCGATGCATCTGCTCTGCCTGGCCATACTTCCCAAGCAGGTAGTTACCTTCTCCTGCACTAGACAGCAGATCCCATAACGCCCTGTCGTCTGTGCACCAATCTCTTACTTGGAGCGCCGCTTGCGTATGCGGTAAGTAGGCCATCCACACATCTTTATTCCTGTGGTTTGGCCAAGGGAACCTCTCGCAAAGCCAGTAAATCGTCTCTGTCACCTGCTCTTCTTCTTTCCCCTGCTCCCTTAGCCAGTTACGCATCACCAGACGCACAAGTCGATGGATATCAAACCTATCCGCAGTATCCCGCTGCAGAATGAAGGCGTAGGCTATCAGCGTACTTATTGCTTCATCGGCATTCATTTCGTCGTCCGCATCCATTCTGTCCTCTTCGGGGGGCAAAAGAGCTCTTGGAATATCTTTTTCTGCGAGATAACACATGAAACTGAGGTACTTTGCCGCAAGTGTGTTATCTCTAGAGATGTGATCAAAGGAGATCAGCCACGTTGTGGCCACTGGGTTCCGAATATCCCCGTATCGATCTTGGTCATCGAAGTCCTTGCTCAACAGCTTTAACATCTTATCGTTACTAGCCTCGCAATATCCAAGGTATTTGGATATAGTCACGTTTTTGTTAGAAGACATGTAAGCCGATGCCTGTCGTATGGCTAAGGGCAAGTAGGCGAGGTACTCAAGCAATTGTGTCATGCTTTGACTGTCGCTAACCTGGCTCTCATCCAAGCCCTTGCGCAGGAGGTTATTGGCTTCCATTGTATCCATCTCCTCTAGGGGCATAAGGAGACAACGACTGAATCTTGCTGCGGCCTGATGGTTTCGCGTTGTCAGCAGGATAGAGCCCTTCCGACTAGAGGGGAGATAGCTCATTAGCTTGGAGCTTGTAAACAGCAGCTCTGTGTCGTCGGCGTTATCGACGATCAAAAGCCAGCTGTTAGAATTATCACGTTCTAATGTAGCCTTTACCAAGCCTTTGACATCTGCCTGGTCATCTTCAATATCTTGGATGTTGAGCGCCCGGCCGATTTCACGACATGCATTCTCAAACATGACTGTGTTTACAGCCGGAACCCAGAAAACGGAGCAGTCTGGGTGTGCATCGCGAACGCGATAGGCGGCTTCGATCGCGACCTGTGTCTTGCCAATCCCCCCAAGACCCACAATCGCAGTCTTCTGACAAGCGTCTTTGTTGGCACTCGGAGGTATCCGATCCCGGAGGCGCGTCAAGATCGCATCTCTGCCAACGAAGTTTTCGTTTCGTCCAAATGGTACGATGAAGTGGGGTTTCTGATAAGCTGGCAGGTTTTAGACTCTTAGCTTTCAATCGAAATTCATTCTACGCGCTGTACTTACAATCCTCTGCCTTATCTAGATTGCTAGACGTTAGCGGCGGGATGGTGTTAAGCAGCTCTTTAGCGTATGCTGCTGCTGTCGCTGCTGCGTATGGTTGCCACCGCTTGTTCTTGTGCGCGTCTGCATAGTCGCAGATGCCACGAACGACGATACAAGGGAAATTGTTCATCAGACCGGCCGCCTCCATCTCGAAGCACAGGACGCCTCCCAGCTCCTGACTGTATTTATCGCGTGTCTGACCATCCTTCATCACCTGGTTCCCAGATGCAATGTTGCCAAAAAAGAGGACCGGTTTCGTCGTTGCTCGTACGTCCCTATCCACTGCGTCTTCTGGATGACATTTTGCGCATGTAGCTCTGCCGATGTGCGGCGATGATGCATCGTAGAGGATGTCTTCCTGAGGGCCCGGCGACGCAAAATCTGGCTGACTAGAAAGCTGAGACAGATGCTTGAGGACTTGCGTCTTGCGCCGAAGGTCATTAGCGCGGAGCTTGGCTAAAGCGTTGAGAAGGGTCGTGTGTGGCGCATTGAGGCTACCGGTGCGAGCGATGCGACCGTCGGCTCCAGTTTTCCCAAAATCATACTGGATCACTCCGCCGTGCTGCCCTGCCGGCTGGCTGATGACCACGTCGCCGAGCCGGATATCGATGTCGTCTTCGAGATTCGGGACGCCACCGCCGATGCCGACGAGGACGCCGAACCGCAACGACGGGAAACTGGTCTTCATCTGGCTGGCCACCGTGGCTGCTTGGTTCGTGCCCATTTGGCCGGCGGGCAGACAGGCAGCCACGACGTTGTGAACGCCGATTCGGCCGAAGGAGTAGAGATTGGAATCGGCCGGCTGGGACGGTAGGTCGGCGAATTCCTCGTCCATCATCTCGGATGCGGCTGCTAGCTCGATGGGCAGAGCACAGATCCAACCGACGGTAAAGTCGGGGGCGGGGACGGAATTGGCCATATCGCGTCAGATTCAGTGCCGGATGCTAGCAATACGAAACTACGGGACGCAGTGGGATGTAGCAGACAATGTGTTATTGAGCATTCGAGTTTCATGGAACTCCCATGCTCCCGTCAGGACAGCATGTTGCGAACAGAGAGATACGGCCTCAGCCTTGCCATGAGGGGTCAGACATGGTGGCATCGTCGCAGCCTGCAGGACCAAACGCCATCCAAGATAAGCACTAAGTGCTGATGTTTGCGTGATTGGTTGCTGGATGCTCCAAAGTGTGGATATTGGGGTCGGGAAACGAAAACCCCGTTTCTAGTGCAATAGCGGCTGAGAAGAGCTCCATGAATTGCGAGTCGCATAACACTCCAGGACCCCTTCTGTCGATGACCTCAAAGCATTATCTTTGTTTTTGGGCATGCGATGCTATTTGGATTGCCGATCCCCTCCAAATGGCAATGAACCACGAGGTTCGAGATACTCCAGATGCCACTACCATCTAGGCTCGTCAATGACAAGATCGTCGCACGATAGATGGCACTAGCCAAACAATAATATTTTCCAACAGTGGGAACGGGGCTTGAGGCTATGGGCGTAGGACGGCGTGTCTCGGTTCGGCGCGTTTTAATCTTGTTGAAAGGCCCTTGTTCATTAGGATGGGGATGATGATCTTCAGACGATCGAAGGCAGGGTGGGGAAACGTGTACTTTCGAACATCGATTGGTATCACAATATGAGGGGCCATCTAGAATCAGCCAAGCGATAGGATTGGCGAGGTAAGGTGATTGATTGGAGTGGAACAATCAACCTAGCTGATTGGCTGAAGCCACCACTCGACTCCACTGACCAAAGGAGGAATAACTATCTTCCGCGTAACCCACTATTAGCAGTTGCAAACCCGTTCATGTCGCTAACGGACGGAAGCTTCTAGAACGTCGTCTGGCTTGACACCTTCAAGGTTACTCCCTCCCCGAATACGGACCAGCATCGCGTGAAGACGATGCTTCTCCACCAACTCGGAGATCTCCCCAAATCAGTATTTTCATCGACATGTCTTCATCTGCAATGGCGTTCGATATGTCGTTTGACGAATATAACTGGCCAGACTTCGATGCGATAGACGCGGTTCCAGATGTAGGCCATGCCGGAGGCGCTCAACGCATGAACGCTAGCCCTGTGGTACTTGACGTAGAGGATGCTCAGACAGTCTCTCTAAGCCCAACTCCAAGCCACACATCAGCTTTGAATGGCAAACTTCCCTTGCTACAGCTGGCTGACTGGGACGAGAACGAGACCTACGATGAGCAACCGCCAACCTGTATTCATTATTCTATTGAGTGGAAGTTGACAGCAAACAACCGAGTAGTGTCGAAAGATAGCGAACCAGACCTCGTTCTTGCGCCGAATGCCTTTTGCAAAGATACCCTGTACCACAAGCTCGACAAGCTAGTGAAGAAGAAGCTGCCATCCAACAAGTCGTTCAACATAGATGATACCAACGTAATCGTGTCCGTGCGAGATCGCTCCCAACGTGTTCTTGTCAAGCGATTTGACGAGCTCAATATTGACTGGCCTGTCGTGGAGAGACAGCTCAAGGCTTGGAGCCATCTTTTCCGTGCCGGGAGAGAACTCAGGGTTCAGATATCTTTTAACTATCTGGAATCTGGGTCCTCGACAGCTGTGCAGCGAGGCACTAAGCGTGGCTTCTCTTCTATCACGCAGGACAGACTGCAGGAACGAGCAGCTCAGCTCGACGCTGAAGAAAGTTCTACAGGCCAGGCGTCGATCTGGCGGCGGGTCTACGCCTTGATGCGATGTCCTGGGCCGCCATGTAATCTTGGGCCGCACTGCTGGATCGATGTTGGCGCGGGCAAGAAGCATTACAAGCTGAAGTCTCACCATTTTAAGGCCATCGTTCGACACGTAGAGCAGGGCGGTATATTTAACATTCCCGGTGACATGCCCGAGGACATCCGCGACCAGCTGTATGCCGAGGAGCAGCAACACGCAGAACGTCAACGCAAGACCAATCCCCCATCGGCAGCAAATTACCCGCCGATCAACATTACTAACGTAATTCCGGGCTCCTCGCCGCTCGCGTCTCCAGCGGGCGCTGCGACTCCGCTCGCAACCTCGCCTCCTGTCTGCTGCAATGTTGTGTTGGCCTTAGAGATCGCAGGGCCGAGAGATGTGGCCGTGCGATCGTACTGCGAATGGCAGTGCTCGCAGGTGGAGAGCGAGACGCTCAAGAGGGAGTTTCGGAAGGCGTACGGTGTTACCCTTGATCATGGCCTTGATCTTGAGCAGGTGCACCAAGATCAAGAGCCTGACTTTTTTATCGAACAGGGCGTCAAGATCGGCGTAGCGCGACGGTTCGTCCGTGATATCGGAAAGTGGGTTGAAACGTGCGGATGAGCATCGGGGCCATCAGGTATGCTCCTAGAATGGGGCTTCTCTTTCATCTCTTCAAGGCTCTTCAATAAAGATTCCGGCGTTTCGAAAATGACCTCTGGCGCTTGACCTCCGAGCGCCAACCGTCTTCACACACCACTCCAAAAACCCCGCGAAGTCCGCTTCGGGCAGGCCATCGTGCTGTTGATAGTGTCGCTTAATGAAACTCTTGAGCTCTGCAAAATTCTCTTCGATCGGATTGAGGTCGGGAGAGTATGCTGGGAGATAATGGATTATAACACCTGCGTTTGCACAGAGCTCTTGAATCCGTTCAGAGTGATGAAAAGAAGCATTGTCCATGACGATTACGGACTTCGGCTCAGGCCATCTTCCACAGAAAGGGAGGAGCTCCTCAATGAAGCTTTCGAACACCGCACTATCGGTAGTGCCCTGGAAGATACGCGAGTAGATGTTATCGCACCCTGACTCGTCTACAAAGACTAGATGATAGGATCGGAAAGCCGACAACTCGTGGAGGTACAAGTCCCGCAGATCTGCGTTTCGCTCTTGGGCAATGCGTCGGGCCATTTTCTTGCTCCACCCAGCTGAAGCTAAAGCACGACTGATGCTTGAAGCCGTCACTAGGGTCTCGGATTCATCCCAAAGGAACACAATCATCTCACCTTGGTAGAGGTTCGGCTTTTCGATCAGCCGGTCGCACAAAGCACTCAGCATAGGCGGGGTGATGCTCCTGGGACGTCCGACTCCGTTGGGAGGAGCTCTTGTGTTCCCAAAGCATTCGAGATTCGCTCGAATATTACGCACCGTCCGCGCACTACATCCTGCGGCGTCTGCTATGCTATTGTTGGTGAGTTCACCGGAAGATATCGTGTCCCGGATCAGCTCATGCTGTGATGCAGCGATGTTGGGTGCCATGGTGCAACTGTCACCAGGTCATGCTTCGCCTGCATAGAGATATGATTGTACCTAGCAAGATTGTCAGCGGGATATTAGGATTTTGTGGCCGGTGTTCTTGCAAATTGAGGATCATCAACATGAACCTGCGCTCCCGCGCTTCGAGATAGCCTGTCCGGGATGGCACTTTTCGGCGAGCCTGTGATTGAAACCTCCATTGTATTAAGAGATGCTTTGACACTTCCACACGGTACACGTAATAGTAATAAGAATCTAAGCGGAGTCATCGAAGCCAAAATAGGTGATAAATCAGTGCAAACCTGAAGTTTGGTGTCAAACCAAACATCTTGATGCCATACTTCTAGATTAATCAGGGTTGAAGCAGAATCAGGAGGTTGACCCCAGACACATAGTGATCCGCAAACGCACGCATTAACACAGCCAGTTCTGTATATGCAGACAAGGGGACGTAACCAAGAGGCATAAATCGTAGACTACACTCATCGCCGCCGTTTGTGGATGTTGGATTATGCAACAGGGGTCTAATGCACGAACACAGTGTAAAAGCAATTCCTGACTTCGGCTGCGGGTGTCATCAAGAAGGTACCGTCGGGGCCCTGTCAGGTACCCTGTCAGCAAACGGATCCACAAACGTCTGTGCGCAGAAGATTTTCCGTCCAAGAATATGGAAACCAATTTCGATTTCTACTGTAGGGAGATCGACTCTGGATGAATAGACTTCATAGCGAGTGACGTCTGTCGTAGTGAGCGAGACGACGTGACCTGCGACGAAAGCGCGTCATAGCAAGAACGAGAGGCAGTCACGCAGTCACTTGTAGGCTTGGCGGCCTCATATCCAATACAAGAATTCAGATTTCATCCCAAAGGACGGCGCTTCACGCCAGAAGCATCTCATGCATACACTACAGATCCGGAGTTGGCCATCTCGTTCAAGAAAGGTCTTAAGGTCTGTTATCCAGGCGCTACGGTGCTTCCTCTAGTTGTGAAGAAGGTCCCGTTCATCCTCCGGGTGGACAGTACTGTTCTTCGCGAGTGGTCTCTGGTTTTCTGGACACAAGCTGAAGATAGCTTCAGAATGTGAGGCTAGTTGAAAAGATTCTAATGGCTCCGGTCTGGGTGGACGAGGATGTCAAGCGTACAAGTGGTGTCACGTCGGCTTTGGACGCTCAGCCCCCACAAGACCGATGGAACCCAAATAGGCCTTCACCATACCTCTTATATTGTCAGTGTCCGGAGATTTTCATCTGCGGACTCACCTGGCTTTCTGCTACGTGCACCTCCTACGTGCACCTCCAGCAAGCACTAACACACTTGCATGCACTACTACATCGCATACCCGCGGGATTCACGTCAGGTTCCGTCCAATAGCCCGTGTCGACGGCTGGGGGCCGCAATGACGCATTTTCAAAAACGTGATTAAGGGTCTCTTTGTACCGAAATGCCTTTATCTTGTGGAATCCGTTTCCAACTCTGACCCCAATACCTAGAGGTCTAGATCCAGGGAGCCGCTGCCACTTTCTTGTTGCAGGTCATATCTGGCGTCGAAACAAGGATCTTGCTTGCCGGCTAGCCCATCTATAGCTTCCGCTTTTGGCCCTCACTAGATGTCGGTTCCGGCTCGACTCTCTAGACATACACCGTTTATGTTACAGTGCCGAACACCCTATCTTCTGAGTTGCTTATGACACAAAATCTGCGCCATATCCTGCGTCAGAACCGGCGTTGTCCCCAGCCACACGACGAGGATCCTGCTTCCTTATTACTCTATCTGTGAAATCTAGATCTGGCCTTTCGTAACCCGAATAGGGTTTTAACCCATATACCCTGTCCATACGATCCATCAGATATTGTTGAGGAGTTCTTTGCGGCTGGTCTGCCTAGAAACGCAACTAGGACCTCGTCAATATCTAGGATGAAAGATGCTGCTCACCTGAGGAGCCTGCTTCGGCTCTGAAGATGGGCTGTCCCCGGCCCACAACAACCGCCCTGCTTCGCCATGTACCCTGTTCGCAGGTTTAGTTCTGCTCTCAGCCTACGTTTGTAACGTTGGCATCCGAATGCTCACTTCGACCAGCCTTATCCGCGCGGCGTGAAGCGAAGGCCATCAACAGCTGGTTTTTTCTGCCCTCCGAATCTTCAACTCTGGCATCATCCAGCTTCTGCACTACCGCCATGCGTGGGGCAGCTTCACTTGACCTGGCTTTCGGAGCGATCAGACGAGCCGTACGGCTGCACGCGGTAGCTTCCATCTCTGGCTCTGCTCGCTGGCTTCAGACACTTTGATCCCAACAGACACGCTCCACAGGGGTTTTGGGGAGTGATGATACGCAGCACCTACAGCACATTTATTCTCCTGGCGCTTGTGAGTGGGAAGCAGTATGTGCACACTCGTGACATGTAGGTCTCAAACATGCCGCAGTCAACATTTGGTGCGAAGAAATCATCCACACGCATCATGGGTTCAAAGCTTCACTCAGTATTCTCACCTTTGAGAACCACCCCATCAAGTGAAATGCTTCACAGACAGATGCTTCCAGATGAACATGTGTCGACCTTCCTCCTCTGCGACTCCGACGAGGAGAGCGACAGTATCAGGAAGGAAAGGAGAATTGCACAAGATGGTTCGCATCAAGGAACGAGCTTTGCAACCAGCATAACGTCTCCAGACATCGCGGCTGGTATCAAGATCGCCTGCTCTGCAGCGGCTCGACATCATGAACCAACCAAGAAGAGCGAGGCAATGTCCTCGTACAGAGTGGCACACGTCTTCGGGAAAGTCTCCGCAGAACGCTCGCTCAATCTCAGGACAGCCAGCCGCGATGGCGCGATTACCATTAATTCTTTCGACTGGAATTCGAATGATCCTTACGCGGGGTCTGCCGAGTGCGGTATCCCCAGACCAGACTCACCAACCATATGAGGGTATTGTGGTTGCTGTAGTTGTATCGCCAGATCTCCTTATGATAGACACGCATCGAGGCGCGCCATGAAGAGTAAGACAAAATCAAGTGGTTGGCGGAAGGCTGTTCTATGGGCCCGTATATGAGAATGGAAACTTCTCGTGAGGATCGCAGACTCGTCGACATGTGAATTCTGACATTAGCAACTTCACGCACGACTGTGGTGATGAGGGAAGATGTTTATAATCGTTGAATCCTGTCTGGCTTCTCGAAGGCTCATAGTCTGGTTCGCCAGGCTCATGATGCATCACATACACACCGATTTAGAATCTATCCGTACGATCCGTGGTGGACATATAAATGATACAGTATTAGATTTTCTGGCTAGTCGATTTGTATGTGTGCCAGCACGAGCTTATGCGTCATCTTTTGTGCCTTCCGCTCATCTTTGCTAGTCCCGGGCTGTCGCCATGCGTTGCATTGTTTGATTATATCTTTGAATTATACAATACAGCACATACATATGCTGCTTAGATAAGTTCTTCCTTTTCGAAACGGCCGGTGCAAACACCATGAGTGCGGATATATGAGCTTGGTTAGCAATTTCAGCAGCCGTGTAACTCACATCAGACGACAAAAAGTCCGAGTTATGCCTCTTCCGCTTTCGTCGACGGCTCCAATCAAAGTCGCTCTCGCCTCCAAATGATGGCAAGCTTCCTCGCGTCGTATGGTCAGAGACGAAAAGCTCATCATTGTGCTGCTTCAAGTGGACTCTTTTGTCTACGCTCTGTCCGTTCAGCAACAAAGTGCGTATAACTGTCTGGCACATGCAATTGGTCCTAAACCAACGGTTCTTGCTTCCTGTTCTACCTCTCGGATAGCTGTCGGATCCCGTCATTCGGGCTACCCGCGTCCAAATCTACGTGCTAACATCCGTAAGTGGTGACTCCACGTTCTTCCCGCTAGCAGATGCATCAAAAGCCGATTTTGGCTGCCCTCACCAAAAAAGCTGCGACAAATTTTAGGAACTAGCAATCACAGAACAGACTCAGATGCGGCTCCACTGCCACCTGGTGCCTACTAACGCGTTCGTGCGGTATGCTTGCTTGAAAAGGGATGCATTGGGCAGAGTAGAACGACAAGATGATGATGAATCAGACTCATTTTTTACTTTATGGTACGTCAACAATACAGTACTGTCACAGTCCGTACCCAACAAATCATGGCTTCTCGTCAGCAGCAGCCAAAGAAAAGGGATAGAACCAACGAGAACTGCGATAAAACGGTCAAAAACTTCATGTGGCGTTGTGAGCAGATACGACGACGGTACGGGGCCGACGTGTACGTCCAAGTCCGCTTCAAAAGCAGGTTATATGAATACACGTCTTCCAATGAGCACAATTTCCCCAAATCTCGCGCTGAATTGGTAAGTTTAATCACATCATAACCCTTTAAGGCTACCTCTAAGGCTAAGGTTTGGAAGAAAACGATCTACCCGGTTCCGGTGACAAGATCACCACTGGACTATGCGGAAAGAAGATCTCGAAGCGACGCCAAAGGTCAATCTGACGTGGGTAGTGGTTGAGTGCGACAATGTATTGTAGCTACTCGGCGGACGATCGTAGTTGTAATGATGCCCATTTTATTTGTACAGCTACTGCATTGTCCGAATTAGTGCATATACTTGGTGTCGCTTTCCTCAACTCCCCTGATTTTTGCCATGTCTTTGGAAAAGCCAGTGCGTAATATAATTACCGCCCTTCAAACTGGCTTGTTGCTTTATGTTTCTGTCGTTGTCGTAGTCTTCCAAAGTCAAAATAACTCTTCCTCTCCATGAGACTTTCGTCATCTCGTTACTACGTACGACTGCGTTGCAGAAGGTGGACAGCGATGGCGACATTGACGAGCCTTGAGGTACCCGTATTTGAGGCGGCGCTCGCACCGCGGACTCGTACCCGCCACCTAGTCAATTTGCTGTTCACCCACAATCACAAAGGTGATCGGAGACCGTTCTCGCCTTCGGTCTTCAGAGTAGCCTTTAGTTCTACATTGAATGATCTATTTTGTTGGTTCCACATTACTTCGCGGTTGAAATGAAAACATAAATGAAGACCCAGTCGCCCATTCATTAGCCGAGACATACTAGCGATTGATCCAGACGAGTATTTCAGCTGAGTCTCTATGAATTATATGAGCACGGGGGTCTTGGAGTCCTCAGGGACAATGTAGTCCAATCCGAAGAAATCTCTACATACATACATACATACATACATACATACATACATACATACATAGTTTATTACGCCCCGACTGAGCTATTCAGGGCTCGCACGATCATCTACATACTCTCCACACTCGTTCATATCCTTGCCTTCCAGAAGCCCATATAAGTCTTGTTCGTCTACGTACGTGTCTGCTTCAGTTTTACATGCCAATGCTGCGGTTGATCGTGGGGTTAGTAACAGGCCATCTCGGAGTTATTTCTCAAAGTGTTCGACGTCCTATCGTCGGCGGCTGAAGCTAGTCTTGCTGTCGATGGCACGAGGGTGCGTGGAGGTGTCTCCGATTAATTTGATGATGTTAGTTGCGTGTGGTTTCGCTCCTGGTTGATCTGTGCATCTAGCCTCTCCGTGCTCATGGCGAACTCGATCGTTTCTTTGACAACTTCTACGCTCGGCGACCAATCCTTTGGGTCGGACGCGCCCTTTCCTCTGAAAAAGTATGACAGGTTTCCTCCGCGTTCTTTCCTGTTGGAGCATCCGCGTCCGCTGCTCCGTCCACTGCGTGCATCGGAAGAGGAAGTGCTCTACTTTTTCTGCCGATTGCCCGCAGGCGCATTGCACCGAGGCGGTTGCGCCGATCTGGTACAGGTACCAATTTAGTCTTGCCATTCCGGTGCGTAGTTGCGCTAGAATGCTGGCTTCTTTCCAGGTCAGGTCGTCATACAGCTTGCGTATGTGGTTTTCCGGCAAAGCTATGTCGATCTTCTTCGAATGTGCTCCTACGTTGTCCGGCAAAGCTCCGTACTCCGTCGCACGCTCTGTAAAGCGATCCTGAGTGCCGTCGAGTAGGCTCGGCCGGTCGTTTCTGTGGTGTCCTTCGCTTTGGTACTTTCCATTGCTATTACTTTGGCCGCTTGCGCCAAGTCTGAATCTATCGCTGACGGAAGCCAGAAGACAGTGACTCTGTTGCCTCGTCTCTGCAGAGCTTGCATGCAGTCGTATAGTTTTCGAATCTCTCGTTGGCCTGATTCCTGCCGCGGGCTGCGCATCACCGACACTGCCGCTTTGGTGCGGGTAAATACGTGGATAGCCCGGTACTTGAGTCTTTCAGTAAGAGACTTGACCGCTACAGTCAGTGCCGCTAGCTCTGCTACGTACGGGTTCTGCTCCGTTCTCTGACCGAACGTACACGAGGCCGTCACCATCAACTGGAAGGGTGATGGAAATCGTCTTAAGGCCACCGCCCGCAGACGTCGAAGCGGATGGGGCTTGGGAAGGCTTCGCATCCGCACCCAGAACGTCGTTGATTTTCTGTCGTATCTCTCTTGCGCCGATTGTATGCTTGCCTCCGCTTCAGCGACCGCCGTGGCCACTGTGTTGAAGGTTCCCACGATCGCTTGGGCGCCAATCCTCTGCACTTGGTCGATCACCTTCATCTGCGCTGCTCGACATCTGTATCTCCAGACGTTCGACGCGTAGTCCATCGTCGGTGCTACGGCCGCGACGAAAAGCTGCCTGGCCGTCGCCGGTGACAGGCCTTTGAGCCGCCTGAGTCCCAGCACGGCCTCCAGCCCTTTTGTCGTCGCGTCTGCGATGTGCTTTTCGAAACGAAGTTTCGTGTCCATCGTCACCCCCAATACTTTGACGTGGTCCTTTGCTCGGACAGTGTCCATTCGCATTGCTAAACTGTCCAGACTTACCGCGCAGAGCCGAACAGCCAAGGAGATGATTTCCAAAGCTATCGTTCTTCTCTCCTCAAGGCTCTGCTCAGCAATTTCACCGAAAGAAGCCGGAGAGGCCACTGGAGGTGACATAGTAGGAGATGTGACAGGCTAGACCCGATCAGTGGATCCGGGCTGAAAGCCCGGATTCTGCCACGAGTGCTGGGCTTTGGATAGGCATGCGTGGCCGGTCTTTGCGCAGTCCCGGCATGCAGCACCCGTGTTTTCGCCATTAAAACCATCGTGACAACCTTCGCGCATGGCCAGACAGAGTCTACATTGTATTTTGAGAGGCATACTCATGGCCGGGGGCCTTGGTGGCGCGTGTGAAGTATTTCTGGCACGGGAAATTGCGTGGTGAGTCACGAGGCGGAGTTTTTTCCGACTTGTTTTTCTTCTGTCGGATGGCAGGTCAACAGTCCTGAGTTCGAAAGTTGATCTCCTGAACATACGGTGATCTTCGCTGTAGGCTTGCCCGTGGCGGATTAAGTCAACAGGCCACCCGTCTTGATTGCGGCGTTGCGAATTCGCTGCGGATCCGTAGCGTTTTACTGCGGCAGGCCACTCACCAAGCCACGCCTCACCGTGCGCTGATGATTCGGACCATATCTCTCGAGAACACTATGATGAAGTGTTTATTTGTACTGTTGTGTGGGAGAGAAAAAACAAAGAAGGGGAGACTTAGTTGTGGTCTATACTGTTAGGGGCGTGCTCTGATCATTTGATGGCTAGCATTCATGTGGTAATAGCACCTACCTAACCCATCATTTCACAGCTGAGGTGTATGACATGGAAATTGCAATCCATCCCGTGCGATCCCGCTGCTAGCCCGCAGTACATCAAACATTGCGTTTCCATGTACCGGATGACTAAGAGTAACATGATCTAAGCCCAAAACGAAATGGCAAGGGGGTTTTGCAACAGTGCCCCCTATCGCCCACCGTACTCGTGCGTAAACAGCTTTATCTCTGCACGCAATGTATGTACAGAGCGCACGTGAGTTACGGTGCAACGACGCCTCTTTTTGGGGGTTTAGTTCGTGGAAAGGACGCCATCGACGACGGGGATCACCAGCTGACAAGGATGCTGGGGATTGCTCAGCGACACAGCAAGATCCGTTCTGCGCTACAGGCTGGCCTAAACACTTTACTACCACTGTCCACCCTTCGAGAGACTGAATGCACACCTTACCAACCACATCAATCAAAGACATCATGAGCCGTACAAGAAATGCCGAGGAGTTGGCCAAGTTTCTGCAGAAGAACGTGCTGACGGAGAACAAGAACGCGCCGTGGCGGCAGAGCAACAAACCCAGCCTACTTCACTCAACGAATACATACCTGCCTGTCATTCCCTGGCTTCTGTCAAACTCACCGTCGAAACAGACCGTAGACCGACCTCCAAGGGCTCCATCACAATTCCGCGAAACAGGTTGTGCCCCACCAATCTCCGCCTATAGCTCGACTTCGCACCAACAGAGCATCGCCTTCGGCACCCCCTACTACACTCCCTTGCCGACCGACGCTGTTTCCAGAGCACATCGTTCCTGTCCGGCCGAGAAAGCAGGATCGCGAAGCGTAAGACCACTGACGAGAAGGCCGTCGAGTGCTTTCTGAAATATAGCGTCGAGGGCCCCGTTAATCATGGATGAGCTCAAGAAGGCAAAATAAGTCCAAAGTGCGTTCGATTTAGTCAACGGACTTTTCTATGAGAACCACCCGCATGCGCTCAGCGACGCAGCGGCGGAGGTCGTCGAACGCGAATCCCATCGACACCTCCCTCCACAACGCACAATAGCAAGTCAATCTCCAACAGTTACGGACCGTTAGATCTGCGTCTGCCGAACCGAAGACGATGACGACTCGAGCAGCTCGTCGATGCTCTATATTCCCGAGTATAAATCACTGCGTCAACTTCCTGCGCAGCACCTGTGCTCGATGAATACACACGAGGAAGTGGTAGACCGGAAGACAATATCAACATCAATTGACCCAGACGCGCGGTTTCAGTATCACGAGGAGAGGCTCACCGCAGCCGCCATCACACGCAGACCTGTCACTAATGATCGAAGGCTTGCTTGAGCACGGTCTATTGACGACGGGTGAGGCGATCGTGTTTGTGAGGCTTGACTGGCGCGAGTCCGAGACGCTTTCCTTTCATTTAGCGGAGCCTTCTGCAGAGGTGGAAGCCTACGTCAAGCATGCCGACTTTCGTACGGCAGCTGCTCAATACTTGGCCTCTAGTTTGATTGCTCTCGGCGTACCAGGTGAGAGGCATGAGTGCCGCCATCCCCATAGCATGAGCAACCCAGCACAACTTTACGGTACGAAACGCCCCCTCCCGCAGACAGCCGGAATACAAGCGTGAAGCTTTGGGCGAGTACTGGCAAGGCTCGACATCACTTCTTAGAATGCAGGTAGATGGCTTTAAATTCCTGAAGGTGCAAGTGAACCGCTGTGTTTCAAAGCGCTCCCTGTCAACTCCAGAGCTCGCCCTTTAGCTTTTCCGGAACAGCCTCTTTCGCAACATATGAAGGGTACACTTTAATATTTGACGTCTTTATGGCTTTCTCATAGATCGTAATGCAAAACTTGCCTTAGTTCTCTTAGATAGCCTTGTATAGTTGTACTAAGACCGCAGCTAATTTGTGAAGGTCGAGTTGGTGTGTTTCCTCCTAACTTGCGAACTGAGCTGCTATGTTGGTGATATTTAGTTTTTTAAAGGTTCTGTTTGTGTGCTGTCTGAGGATAAGTTAGGGCGTTCTGCCGAACTAAAGTTGCGGTATGTATGTCCCCGAGCTTTTGCGCCTGGCTGCTATCTTGATTTCTGTAGTATTTGCTTGGGCCATCGGTACTTTTTATGTTAGTTGTTGGCTGGCAGAAGCATTTCTTCCTTGGCTATTATCGGTCTGTAATCGACTCATTGCGCATGCCAACGATTGTAAAGTACCGCCCTCCTCGACCTTTCGCTAGTAGTATGCATCTACCTCAAAACGCACGACATACGTAAGATCTTTTAGCTAGTATTAAAGAGCCTAGTGATATACTATACTGTCTTTTAGCCTAGGCGGGTATTAAGTAAGGGTATGCTCGAAATTCCTGCCCTACTTAGAATTCTGTAAACCGTTGATTCGCTTATTAACGGTCTTTTTATAATGCTTGATAATTAGTATGTGGTAAATAAGGTATAGATTGATTTGAAAGCTATTTTGTCGCTACCTTTAATAGAAATTAAGAAGCTTTTTAAGATTATTTTAATTTATTAAGATGTTAACTTTGTTAAAGCGGAATAACGGGTTTATTAATACTGTAATGCGAAATAGCGGTTTAAAAGAGTATTTAGGAATATATGCCGTATTGTTATTTATCGAGTGCGTAGCCTAGGCTTGAGGTACCGTGATTGGTAAGGAAACCTCCCGCAAGATCGCTATAAAGCCTATTGATAGTTAATTATGTAGTATTGTCCCTAGGTACTTAAGGCTCATCGGGTATATGAATCTTCAGATCCTGGCTAGCTTTCCAATTATAGCTACAAACCAGCTCGTAACCTGTTGCGCTGGATACCATGGAGTCCGATGGCTCCACAGGATGCTTGACACAGTGAATCACCCGGCTGTCCATCACGGTCTCCCACATCCACGCGTCACGCCCGGGGCAAGTGGGACCCGGGTGGTATTTCCCCGCCTCTCCTTTCCGTGGGTGTTCGTTCTTATCCATCTGATGGTAACCCGGATCTGTGGGCAGAAAAGACTGTGGTCTGCTGGGTGAAAAGTACACCGTGCGCAATAACGATGCAGCTAGAGTTGTGAACCAGGTGTGGTGAGGATGGACGTCGTATGTGAAAGATCTGAGGATGGCAGCGTGAAACGAACGGTCGCCGCCCAGATTTAGGCGTTGCTGCTTTGGATGCCAAGAGTCGGTACTCAGATTGCTAGCGTCATCTGGCTTTGAAACTGGGGCCCGTGGGGCCGGCCCCCTGCGGCACCCTGCAGCACATTGAGGGGCGAACGTACGGTATGCCACCAGCGTCATTTCTAATGGATTTTAATGCTGGGTAAAGCAGGCTTAAGCATGCAAAGCGCCTTGGAAGAGCACGTCCTTCCGCTCTATTGGTATCTAGTCCCTAATTCAGATGCCTTTAGGTTCTATCGTCGTTCGGTAGATGCGTTCTCGCCAAAGCCTCATCACGGTACATGAAAAAGCATTTGTCAAGGTCGGTATACTCCATACGCAGATGCGGGTGGAGTAGACACGAGCAAATTGAGACACCAGTGATCAGTAAGCAAAGCACCGTAAACGCTACATCGTGCCTTGACACAGATGTTCAGTCCAAGGCCAAGTAGACTTCATGCTAGATGTGGTCCGTTGTCGTGATCATGACGGAATTAGCAGAGGGCTCCGTCTGGGACTTACGATGGTTGTATGTGTAAGTTGAACTCCTGGCCATGCATTTGCGGGCAGTGACCCACTGGCCTGGGCAACTCGACTGGCTGAAGCCCACCTTGTTCAGGTCGGAGTACCTCTGCTTAGATAATCGACCAAATGCGCCACAGATACTTGACAGGGGTTTTTACTTTGGCCTGATACCATAGTAGTCAATTGGCATGAGGGACGCGAATGGAGCCCAATGAGCCACTGAGACAATGTTGTGAAGAAGAACAGAGCCTGCGTTTGGCCGAATCGGTCGAAATGAGGATCACGGATATATGACAAACGATCTAAACAGAGAAACGTCTCCTCAAACGGTTGGAAGGCGGGCGGGCAGAAAAGCACGGCTGGGAGCGGCAGAAAATCAATGTCAGGGGGGCAGAATCCGGAATTGGGAAGGCGGATAGATCTAGACGGCCGGCAGAAACACGCGGCAGAATCCTAAGAAGGAACGGCAGAAGCAGAGTTCGAGCTGGCAGAATAAAACCGGGGCGGCAGAATCCTAAGAAGGAACAGCAGAAGCAGAGTTCGAGCTGGCAGAATAAAACCGGGGCGGCAGAATGCATCGAAGCTCGCTGATAGGTGTAGTAACCCATGCAGATAGCAGAATCAGACTGGGTATGGCAGAAACGCTGAATGGGGAATCAGATCCGCGAGGACGGCAGAAACATAAGTGGGGTCGAACTGCTTTGGGAGTGGCAGAATCAATTTGGAGCGGGGAAAATTGAGTGCCCGTCAAAGTTGACAGAGCCCTTTTCCCGTCCCTGGTAGTGCACGTTCGGACAATGCGAAATGATTGCGATGACCGCTTTGGCGGATTTCCGAGAGAACTCTTACATGCGCGTTGCATATCATGTAGGCCTCAGGGGTTGAAGGCCGTGAGGGTAGACGGGACTGGATAGCCCAGGGATTGCTACGTAGCGATGTCCTCTTCTGTCTATGCTTCACGCTCCAGTGAGATGGTGCAGGGTATTAGGACGGCATCCATCTCTGCAGAATCCGATTCTCACTGATTGCTAGTGCTTCATCGGAGAGTCGATCTTGTACAGTGCTTCTTTTGAGGCCTTGATTACTTAGCTACTGTCGAACCTCACGCAGAACAGCCAACATTCCTTCACTTGCGCAGTCCTCCAGAACCCGAAGTAGACCCCGTATACTTTCGACTTCCTCTGTTCGCTGTAGCTCGTTACGAGCAAGTCGTATGATAAGTCCTTGATGGTTTGGCTGCTCCTCAATGCAAACTGCCGCAATCTCCGCAAATCCTTCGGACCTTTGAGGCAGAAAAGCCACATGGCCGGCCAGTTGAATCCCGTCTTCAAGTCGCAGAATATGGTTCGAGGATTGGGAACCTCCCCGGTATCGATGCCGGTACCGGTGGAGAGCCTGCCCGGAATCTCTATGGCGTTCGCATGATAACGCCGAATACAATAGGACAAAGGCTATTGGCTGATTGTATATCAACCAACACACCAATGCAAGTGCAACCCCCTGGTAGAATGAGGTAGTTGCGTTTGCATGTGCATGTTTGCAGCCGGTGAGAGGGTTGCATTTGCAACGGTTTGCCAAGATTAGACGCTTCGTGAGCTGTCTTCTCATTACCATTCCCGGCATTCACAGACATGGAAGCTAACAAGAACCTAGAACGGTTCTTTGGAATCCTCAAGCAAAAAATCTTACACCTTCCTGGCCACATTGACGGCTATCTCCCGCTGTCTGGCGTCCACATATCTCAACATGTGACACACCACGGAGTCTAGCTCTTTCGCAAATCTTTCGCACCCTTGGCTGTCTGATGCAGTTGATTTCCCCAATATCCCCCGCTTCCTCTTCTTGTTTTGACGGTCCGAACTGAGCAAACCGAGAGGTAAGCGGCGACTGAATTGCGCCCGCTCAAAGTCCACCACCACAATACTTTGACCTGCTATACTTTCATTGCGTAAGACATTGCGTAATTTTGCGTCGCCATGAAGAACACCTAATTGATGTAGGTTCTTATACGCCCGGGTAACTGCGTCAATATCTGCGTTGGTTGCTTGATTGGTAGAGTCAAACAGAGGTTTTCCGGCCCAACTGAGAAACAAGACATGCTTGTATACGCCACTGTCGTAGTACAACGGCAGGGTTAAATCAGTCCGCCCCAAGCAAACGGGAACATATTTTCCCTGAATCAAGCGGAGTTTATCGTACATCTTGTTCTCACGGCGAAGTCGGGCCAGGTCGAGTGTCTCAACGCCTTTGGCGACAAGAGTGTAGCCATGGGAGGACATCCTGACCTTAAAGAGTGTGCCGATGGAGCCGGACAGGTGAAGTGGTATGATGTCAGAATCACAACCACGGTCTTCGGCTAGTTGAGTACGAATGAGTCGGAGGAAATCCAGTCGGTTTAAGTGCTGATGTCCGTGATCCTGGAAATTTGGGCAGCATTCATCCGGGGGCCAGCCGTTCGCTAATCCGAGCAGACATTGCGGCGTACAGAACTGACGATCCTTTATGTTCATCTGCTTCCCTTGGCTATAATGGCGGTTTTCCTGTATCTGTCTACCGGCCGAGCCCGCACTCGACTTCGTGAGAACCTTTTCGCCACCGAGAATCGATCTTGTCGGCGTGGGTGAAGGAGGAATCCCTTCTTCATCGTCACCGCTATCTTCTCGCTGCTTCGCGTTGCTGTCGAATCGCTTGCACCGAGACCGTGTCCCAATCGGCGAGCGCTTGAACCCTCGCCAGCGTTGGGGCTTGTACGGAGAGGCGCGCGCTTCCTTGCCCTTACGTACTGTTTCGGGAATGTTTCTTAGCACGTCGTCGTACTCTACAGCCCAGGTGTCGAGATCCGCGGCAGTATCGTGCCATGACATTGGAGGCGGTTCGGCGCGCAGAGCCTGAAGAATAAAGGCAAAGACCTGCGCAACAGCTGTGCCATGGAGCCTGTTCTCGTCGTCATCATCAAGAACGTCCAGGTTCGGCACACGCACAGAATAGTATACGATGGTAGGATCATTCGGAATGTGTAGGAAGACGAATGCCTCTCCTGTGCACACATATCCATACTGGATGCCTTTGCCGATCATGTACGAGAAGAGCTGGGTCACAACAGCGGCAACGAGCGATCTCGATGCAAACGCAAACCCCTCGCCGTCCTTATTTATTACGTCGCGTTCCGGTCTAATCTCCGACTCCAGACCGGTGACGACCTCGTCGCGTCGCAACTTATGCGGTGCCTTGTACTCGATCGCCACGGCCGGGATG
Organism: Colletotrichum godetiae; assembly: GCF_030913485.1. Lineage (NCBI taxonomy): Eukaryota > Fungi > Ascomycota > Sordariomycetes > Glomerellales > Glomerellaceae > Colletotrichum > Colletotrichum godetiae. Next base: position 50,326 of record NW_026851362.1, read on the forward strand.
TTTCGGCCGTCGGAGGTGCGGTAAATGCAGAACTGATCTGCCCGGTTGCCCTTGCCTCTAGCTCTGCGTCGGGGCTTGCGGCTCGGTAGTCTCGAGGCTGTTGCCGCGGCATCGGGGTCATCCCTTTCGATAGACATATGATCGAGAGCTTCAGAAAGGGCTTCGTCTGTCTGTCCGAGATTGGTGTGACTCTCGAAAGTCACGGTCCCTTGTAAGCCGATATCACTTCGGAGTCGCGTGTTGCTATACGCCTCACCGACGAGCTTCTGAACCGCGTTCTCGACAGTATCGCGCTGAAAGTTCCGGAGACCAGTCTCGCTGCTGATCGGGCTGATCAGAGACATGACGTAGTCCAATTGATGTGGCGATGGGAACACAGGTCTCGAAGCGAATGAGCGGGAATTCGAGAGTTGATCCCATATCTCCTCTTGACTCGCCGCGAAGTCATCCCATGGAACGATTCGTCGAGGGAAAATTCGGCCGGTCGGGTTCGTCGTATCACCTTGCGTAGTCAAGGTACGGTCGGTCACCACCTGAATGGCGAGGCTGAGTGAGTGACAAGATGCTAGATACTTTCGAAGTGTCTGTGGTTGTGACGCCTTCGTGAGTTCTTCAGCCTCCTCTCGTCGGCGTTGTTCTTCCTCTCGTCGGCGCTGCTCTTCCTGAAGCTGTTCTCGTAGTTTTGCGATTTCATCTTCCATTGCAACTCGGCATATGTGTGACAGGAACAAAGCAACCAATGAAACCAACCCTTGAGTCTCGACAACCTGAATTGTCTGGATGTATTTCGTCACGTTTGATCCAGGTCGCTCCGACAACAATTGCGCCGCAAACACAAAGTCACGTGATGGAGACACGGTAAGCTGACTAAACCTGTCCCTTACCTTCGGGCGGCACCAGTGGTCCAGGACAGTAACCGAGGTGAGTAGCCGATTTGAGTAGGCAGAATACCGCCCAAGTACATACGTACGCAGGACGGTGCCTAAGCTGATGTGCGGGCGCGGAACTGTGCCCAAGCAAGTGTATTCGCAATGGGTCCTGCGGGACATCATTGTGCCTTTGCCCCAGAGCCTCTCCACTGCGAACCATGAGAACGTCTAGAGCGCAGCACTTGCCACGCAGTCCACCGTCGGGCTCTTTCTGCTTGTCGAGTGCGAGTAATTCAATTGCCAGCATTCCCCATTCGTCATCTCGCACGACCAGCGACTTGCCGGAATTCACTGTCACTACGCTGTGGTATCTCTGGCTCTCGATTTTGTTGAGCTTAACGATGAGAAGTGGGCAGAGTGTCGATTCGTGATGGCATCTATACCTTTGTATGCTAAAGTACTTCACAAGGATTTGATCTTCCATTGGTCAGTTGCCGTCTTAAGTCCGATTTGAAGTCATTTCGCTTCCCGAACCTGGCCTGAGTTTGAGTGTCGACTCTCGCAATCAGATCGGCCCTGTTCTGACGGATGGACGTCACGGGACAACGAGAGCACGTACTAGAACAACTCCTAATCACTGTGGGAATGCTGTGGGTAGAAGCAGGAGCGCATAAACCTTTACTCCTAAGAATAGACAAGAGCCAAGGTGCCGAGATGGCAAAAAGCTGTTCGCCCAATCACCATAGAGGGCGTATCGCTTCGCGTGAACTTCAGACCAACGAACCGTGGTTTCCAGCGAGATGACCGCATCTCGCACACCACCGCCAGTCAGTTCGTCCGCTAAACGGCACCGGGCAAGTCTGTAAAGAGCGGGCGACTAAAGCTCGCTACGTGCCTTCATAGCCAGAACGGTGACCACTTCCAATTTTCTCAATACTGCAACTGGTTTGTTGAAGCTACAGGTGTTCTAGTCTGAATTCAGCTACCAAGTACGTACAATGACAATTGATGTAATTATCACGGGACCAGATGTGGTAGCGTTCTGTCTCGGCGAGCTTCAGCGTAGGTCACTAGCAAGGCGTCCGGATGTGACAAACCCCGAGTCACCAAAGCCCCGGACCGCAGAAGCGCCCACCCGCTTCGAGGTCCCCATGGACGGGATGCTTCGGCATGGGTTACTGGTAGGGCACCCGGATGTGGAACCTTCCAATAGTAGCATGGCCGGCCTGGGCGCTTCGGGGGTCCGCAGACGGGACATCGTGTTCCGTATCCGTGCCACCTACCAGTAACATTATCCCAAACATCCGTCTGCAGCGTAGCCAAAGCGTCCACCCGAGCTATCAAAAAGCTTCTCGCCTGTTACTAGTAAATTGAACACGACCAGCGTGCGGCCCGCCAGCGGATAGCTCCAGCTCAATCGGCGCTTGTTGTGCTGCTGTCAAAGGGGCTCTGTCCTTGGTGCCCCTTCAACGTGGATCAGACATTAGGATCACGAATTAGCATCGTATCGCGTTGAAGACACGGAACAGATGTGTAAGGGGCAATTCAGTATATATATCCATGCGTCAACACTACATACTCTGTGTGATCTAATTTAAGCCTGCCCTCCTGTCATTTTAGCCATCCGTCTACGCTCTACCTTCTTTGATCGTCTTTGCATGACCTGGCCTGATGTCCTCAGCGACACGCCATGGGAGGTCTGTACATGCCGTCTGAACGCATCCAGTGTCGCGAAATTTGGGTCATCCTGGCATTGAGGATGGTTGCACCGAATGGGACCGCCACGTTGGACGGCACGCTCTCGTTCTACCAGATGCTGGTCGTCAAAGTGATCATTTCTGACCGTTGGCCGGCAGTACTTGAACGTCCGTTCTTCTAGTGAAAGCCTGCAATCCCCCACACAATCAGGACACTGATTCGGATCAAGGAGTAGTGGAAAGGGCTTGGGTCGAGGAGTGTCTTCGATGGGTGGCTTGGGTTGAGGATGGGTGCGGATGCGGTCTCGTCTGACCGTCTCTCTCTTGTCACAAAGTGTCACCATCAGATCGATAGCCTCAACCCAAAGCTCCATGAGTTTGTCGTGAGAGCAGTCGGCTGGTTGGTGGCAGAGGATGTGGGCCAGTCTGGTGCGCTCGGGAATCTGGAGGTTGATGACCGGTTCAGTATACTCCTCGTCTTCTTCGCCGTTCGCTTGCCTCTCAATATCCCATGTTGGCCGGTTGTAAAAATGATATTCGCGATACTCTTTTACGACACTCTTGTCGCGTTGATCCCGCTTTGTGCGTATCTCCTCGGTTAGCCTGCGGATTTTGGCTTCGTTCTCTTCACCCTGCACTCGGTATTGACCACCCTTCAACTTCTGTCGCCGTTGCTCCAGCTCCAGGATTTCCGGATCGGGAGGCAAGTTATCCCAGACCTCCTTGGGAACCATGTCTCTCGTTGCCCGGGGATCGCGCGTGAGGCTGACGTGCGCGAACACCTTGTACATCTGCTCCTCGGGTTCCTCTTCTAGAAAAGTATTCTGGAGGTCGAATTCGACGTTCTCGTTGAGATACGCACCTTGGAACGTGGCAAACTTGGGATCGTGGCGCATCATCTGGTCGCGCACAGCATCAGACGCATTCCCTGCAGGCCTTAGTATTTGTAGTCCTCGGCGAATACTGCTCACTTTGACCTACCATTTGCTGCATTCGCCGCTCCTCTTCGGGCGAACCGTGGCGTCCAGGCCTTCTCGAAACCTGCATCGAGGCTCTGTCGGCCCATGTCGTCTCGTAATTTGGAATAGCTCATGGCCTCGTCGACGACCAACGCACTGCCGTTGAGCTTTCGAAAGATCGGAACCTTGAGCATTGACTGCTTCCACCGTAAAGCCGTAGACTGGACTGGACCCCTGACCTCTGCTCTTAGTACCTGGGTTGCATCTGTCAGGCTTGCTGCGTCGAAAGCCTGGTCGTGGAGCGCTAAGGCGATGATGGTGCTGACGGCACAGAAGATGAACCTTCTTGCAGGGGTAAAGAAAAAGACAGTCCTGTCCATAGTCAGCATTAAAAGCTCCGAAAGGGATTGGAGCCGCGGTGCTACGCATACTCACGGCCTTGGCTTGTTGTCAGCTCCTTTGTGGTGGATGAACTTAACAGCCATTGCCGGTACGGCTCGTCCCGTCACCGGATGGCGAACAATCATCATAAGTATGTCCTCATAGCACAAGGCTTTCGGACGCCCCCGCCCAGCTGTTTCCTGTATCAACAGTCTGTCGAGGAGAAGGGAGTCTTTGTCTTGTGATGGTTGGTCATCATAGTCCACGTTCTCTGTGTCTTTGCCACACTCAAGATCAAGGGACTTGACGCCTTGGATCTTGAAAATCTCGTCCGTGCATCCGTCTTTGGGTCTTTTCCTTTCGGCATGCACGATCTCGGCAGGCCGCGCACCAGTGTAGCAGAGGAGCTGATAGCAACCAGCCAGCTGAGTGCGCTGCCGTTCTGACGGGAAGATACCGGTATCGTACGCAATGTTGAATGTCAAGATAGCCAGGAGGTTATCAGCTCCGAGGACTGGCTTCCCGTTGATGTTCGGTGCCCGGTATCCGAAGCGAGGGATCAGGATCGTGTGGTGGAACTAGCCCAGTCCGTATTAGCATCATTGTAGAATCTGTCGACTGCCGCAATTGGTAAATACCTTGTACAGCTCTTTCGCGTCATTCCTATCCATGTAGCGACCGGCGACGGTGGTGTATAGCTGCTGAAACTGCCGGATATAGACCTGCGTCGTACCCCAGGACTTGATTTTCCCTATCGACCACTCGCTGATCCGGAGAAAGAAGCTCATCATTGTCACGCGAGTTACATTTTTCAAGGCCGCTTGCCATTCACCGAGGTTCTGCTCTTGACAGTAACTATTGTTATAGAGGTCAGTCAATAAGGAAACAAGCCTGAGATTCTCGCAGCGAACCGTTTCCATTTCCTGCATACGACCGCGATATTGATCTCGGTTTCGTCTGCATATCTCGGCTTGATGAAGTTGACGTTCTTTAGCTGCTTGCGTAGGTCGGCGTGCTCCTGAGCCGAGAACGGCTTCGGCTGGTTCGCGATCCGACGTTGTGTTTCTTGGTCGGTAAACCGCTTCAAAAAGTCAACGGTTGCTTTTGTATGTCGAGGGCGACAATCGGCGAGCACCGGCTGGGACATGGTTGCGAGATGGTCGCTCGTCGCGGCGGTAGAAGAGAGGTCGTGAGCGTGTACTGAGGCGAGAGAAGACGACAAAAGAAGGCAGGCACGACGCCGCTCTTTATGGTGGGCGGCGCCATTGCGTCAAGCAGAACCTGAACAGCCTGAGCAGCCAGAAATCGCTCCAACGGATGCCAGAAAGCGAGGGAGTTGGCAAGAACAAGCAAGTGTTGGCATAACCGACGGGCAGGGTAGAAGGGAAGGAGGTAGAAGGCGCTTGGACAAAAGATAGCAGGGTGGGGCGCACTGCCATGACTAGGTTGCGGGCGTTGGAGGCAGCGGGACGAAGTATTTAATACCTGCCAGTGTCCTCCCCTCGCCCGGTTCGCTCTCACTGCTTGTGCCGCATAGAACGGCGGCACTTCCCACCGAATTCGGCGGCACTAGCAGCGACTTCTCGCTTTTACGAGTACGTAGTAATATAAATACTAAAGTTCTAGTATTTTCAGATAGAATAACGGGCCTACTATACTTTTAAAAGTAGGTATATTACGTAAAGGTATTAGAGGATTAGGCATTAATCGTTAAACTTTTTATAGAGTTTAATCTAGGCTTTCTCAAAAGTATACTTAATCTTAATAAAAATAATAAACTTCTATATTATAAGGACCTTATAATACGTATAAAGGGGGGGCTTATTAATAGGCGTATTAATATAGGCCTTATCTTTATTATTTAATATAGCTATTACTTATATTAATAATTAATATCCCTCGTTATTAGACCTACTACTATTATTATTATAGCTACGGTCCTTAACCTATTTTTATTTAACCTTAAGTATAATATTAGAATTAATATAGTAGATATAAAGTTATTACTAAACGTCCGGGAACTATTTATTTAATATCGCCTTTATCTACTTATCATAGTTTATAATAATAATAATAAGGTAACGGACTAAATATTAATTTATAAGTTAGTAGATATTTACTAAGAGAAACCGGAAACCCTTTAATCTCTCGTTATTAATAAGGCCGAATGCGGCACTATAAATAAATCTAAAGTAGGTCTACCTAGTAGCTTAGAAAAAAGGGAGTTTAAAGCGATTAATATTATAAATATTATTAAAGCTAATTACCTTAAAGAATCGTTTCTATATTTAGAAATAATAAAGAAAGGTCTAGATAAGGCTAATAAGGCGGTTTAGCTCGTCGTCTATCTATTTTACTATATATAACCTGTTTATAACCGCCCGTACTACTTCTATAACTATTTAGTCTAATAAAACCCCCGCCTTTATTACGGTATCTTAAGACTAAATTACGTACCTTATAAATAACTATACGTTCTATAAATATATATTTAAATAGTTTTTTACTAGCCTCTTTAACGCTAGCCCGGTTAATATAATTAACTAAAGCCCTAGCCTTTACGTATTCATCTATAAAGAAGAGGGAATTATTAATATTCCCTATATAATCGCTATTCTCTATACTATTATCGGTTTATTTATAACTAATAATAAACTTATAAATAGACTTCCCTTAAACTAAATTCTTTATAATTTAAAGATCTCGGTAAACACCACTTATTTTACTAAAACGGATATTAAAGCTTATAAAGGCTATATTATAATATATAAAACCGCCTTTATTAATACTGCTAAAAATAGATTAACTAAAAACCTTTATTTTATTATTAATACCGCTTATATATATATATAGTATTATAACTAGTCCTAACTCTTTAACCTAAACCTAAATAACCTCGTTAAATATATTAATAAAGAGAAATTCACGCTAGCTCATATTAGCGCTCTATTTAATATTAATAATATCGATATAATTAAGGGAATTAATACACCGGCATTACAAATTAATATACCGGCGTCGCCCTTATACCGGCATCGCTATTCGACTCTTTAATTAATCTAAAAAAATATTATTAATATAGTCGAATTCTACTAGATGCCTATAAAGTATCTTAAGTATCTTAAGCTTTTCTATTCCTTTACTCTCTTTACGTTAAGGTTATATTATTAAGCCTCTTAGTCTAACTTATAGTATTTACCTATAATAGCTTTTTTAATTAAAGTTAAAAATGTTCTATAAGGCTAATTTTAAAATAATACCCCTACAAATAAACCTCTCTCTTTATAAGAGCGACTATTAATTAATTACGGCCTTCTATTATTATTTAATTAACTATTATTATTTCCCTTTTTAAAAAGTAGCTACCTTAATATTAATTAATTTTATAAAGTTAATAATCCTAAAGGGTAGCACGACCTTATTACCGAGCTCCTAACTGGTATACTATAAGATATATAACCTTTTATAAACGATTACTTTAATATAAAGCCTATATTATACTTTATTCGCTATTTCTTTAAGGGAATAATAAAAACCTAGCGGACTATCCTCTTACGATTTTATTTAGAGTATAACCCCTCTCTCTCTCCCCTTAATAAATAGTCCTAATAACCTTCCTATCTTATAATAAAGTAGTTTAATAATGCCCTCTAATTTATTAAATAGGTTATTAGGACTAATTAATAATTAATAACGATATTACTCCGATAATAAGAATATATCTATTAATAATAAGAAATATGGGGTCCTTAAGTTAACCTACTACCTTATTTACCCCTATAGCTATCCTTTATTTAAAGTGAAATGTCTTTCCGAACTATAGCCTTTTATTATATTTTAAGTAACCGATCTTTTTTTCCTTTTATAACCTAAATCCTAAACCTATTAATTCCTAGCAATCTAGAATAAACCTATAATGCCCTTTTTAATTAAGTTAATAATTTTATAAGAGCTAATAGATTTAGTATTATAAAGCGGAATAGGTATAAAGCTCGAGGCCGAATTATTTAATATACCTTTTAATATAATCGGTTTAGTAAGCCTAGGCCTATATAAGGCGCTAATATTCGATAATATAAGTTTTATAAATACGGTTATAAATAGTAAGTTATTGCCGAGGCTTAAGAGGAGGATAAGTAGCTATTATGTTATTATTTAGACCCCTAGTATAATTAATATAATTACGGCCCTAGCCTTAAAGCCTCTATATACCCTTTATATTATAGGTTTACCGAGGTAGTTTAGGATATTATTAAAACTATAAGCTAACGAGTTAGGATTTAGGTTCGTAATATATATATTATTATTTAAAAGTAGTTTCTAAAGTCCTTATTTACCTAGTAAGATATTTATAATACTAGGGCTTATATAAATTAAAAGAAACTAGGTAGATATTTGCTAATTATAACGTTAATTAGGCTATTTAATAAATAAGATATTTTATATATAATAAAATGGGCAGACGATGAACTAAATTACCTTATTAGCCTTATCTAGACCTTTCCTTATTATCTCTAAATATAGAAGCAATTCCTTAAGGTGATTAATTTTAATAATATCTATAATACTAATTACTTTAAGCTCCCTCTCTTTTAGGCTATTAGGTAGACCTACCTTAGATCTATTTATAATGCTACGTTCGGCCTTATTAATAATAAAAGACTAGAGGGTTTCTAGTTTCTTTTAGTAAGCATCCGCTAACTTATAGACTAATACTTAATCCGTTACCCTATTATTATTATTATAAACTATAATAAATAGATAAAGGCTATACTAAATAAGTAATTCCCGGATATTTAATAATAACTTTATATCTACTATATTAACTTTAATATTATACTTAGGGCTAAATAGAAATAGGTTAAGGACCGTAACTATAATAACAATAATAGTAGGTCTAATAATAAAGGATATTAACTACTAATACAAATAATAATTATATTAAATAATAAGGATGAGGCCTATATTAATAAGCCTATTAATGAGCCCCCCCCTTATACGTATTATAGGGTCCTTATAATATAGAAGCTTATTATTTTTACTTTTAGTATTAAATTAAATAATAATAATATTAAGGGTTATTTTTTAAATAATTTTAATTACTTATATCGGCTTATTGACGTTATATAGGATATAATTAGCGATTAGGAGCTATATTTTTATTAGGCCTATATAGAGGACGAGGTATTTATAGGCCGGGAGTATATAGGTACTCGCTTTAAGTATTTAGGCGAACTTTAAATAATACTTTCTTTAAAATATCTTACTTTAATTAGCACGTAAGGCCGGCTTATAAAAAAGGTAATACCGTTTAATAAAAGGCTATTTTTAGCCCCCCTTAAAAATTATAGTTTAGACTATACTATTTTAATTAAGCTAGGTATCCTATACTATTATAAGATCTATTTTAAAATATTAAATTTAATTATTTTTAATAAATAGGAGGTATACCCTCGGTAGCGTCTTTAAAAAATGTTTTTATTAGATCTATACTGCTAGATCCTTAACCTTAAAATTATTATATCCCTCTATAATACGTTAAAGAATATAATATAGCCTGTTTTATTATAATTAACTTTATTTAAAGAAGGCCGGTTAGCTAATTAAGCCCGTACTACTTATAATAGCTAAGGTATAAATAGTAATATTATTAGAAGTTATTTATAAAAGATTAGTTATTAAAAAGTTAAAAATAAATAATATAGGGGTCGTTATATTTAAATTAGTAAATAGCTAGTTAATAGTAATTCTAATAAAAAGTATTTTTAGGGGGCTAATTGCCGAGGAGCTAAAGATAAATAATATAATAATTATTATATTTAAGTTAATAATAAGACCTTAAATAAGGGAGGCAAAACGGCGATATTTTATAGAATATTTATTGTTATTATTAGTAGTTTTAAGATTAATAATATTATTATTCTTAACTTAAAATATAATAACTAATTATATATAGTGGTTTTCTTTTTAGCTTTATAGACATAAAAGATTAATCTTAACGGAATTAGCATTTAAAGGAAATTATATAATGTAATATATAATATAACTATATAATATATATCCCTTCGGCGGAGGCATCCGCCGGGGCATTAATATATACGATATATTATATAACGGGAAAACTAGGTATATTATACTATATTCCTAACTACTAACTTCCGCCCGACCTTCCGCCGCCCCTACGCCTAAACGACTAACTTTACCTACTTTAATATATATAAAACCTCCTAATACTAGCCTATATAAGTAGCTAGATCTAGTATAATAGCTTCTTTTTCTACTAGGGTCTATAGACCTCTTATATAATTTCTTTTTTTTTATAATATAGAGCGTTTTTATAGGGTTGGTTTTATAGAGTATAATTTTAAAGCTATTATCAAATTACCGGATTTTAGCGTTATATTTAGTACGGTTATTTATAACGTTCGTAATTTTACTTAATTAAATACTATTTT
>NW_026851363.1:0-55666 GCF_030913485.1 Colletotrichum godetiae
TGCTGGCCAATGTAACTCCACGTCCTGAGTCTTTTGCACGTACGGATACGGATGGTTGACATCCATCGCATAAGCGATTGGGCTTGTCGAAGTCATTTATACCTCTCCATCTTCCCTCTGTTCCGGACTCCAATCGAGTTGAGATCGCCGTCCATTTTAGTCTACATTTTCTGTGAATGCATTTGATGTACCGCGCTACTCGGGGTACAACGCATATGGCTGCCTGATCCTACATCTTCGACTAACAAGTGGCCATCCAGTTTATCTCGTCCCCCGGGAGTACCGTATATGCGTCCGACCATCACATCGAGGGGTGTCAAAGAGAATGAATCATTGCTTCCAGAGTGGCTGGGCACCTGCAGGCGACAGATCGAATGCAGCTGGAGAGCTGCTTGGAAAATGATTGATTACGATCTATACCACCACTGGAGCATGGCACAACGTCAGAGCCGGCCCTAGATGACGGTCTTGGTTGTAGCGTGAAGTTGACTCCCCATCCCTTCGAGATAAAAACCTCACCTGTACTCCGTACTTCGTGGTCTGACAAACTGCCTTTAACCCTAGCGTCATATTACCCCCTTTAACCTCTTTTACAACCATCTTCGTGCCTTACGGGAAGATAGCGACCACCATGGACGACCGTTACCCCTGGTAAACTCGCATCGCCAGCAATAGCTTGGTTCTTCGGCTGATCTTAACAAGAGCACGCCGTAACAACAGCTACAGGGAGGAGAAGTGACGGATGAGCAGTCCCCATTGGATGTATGACAGGTTTGATGTGACAGCCCTCTCATGTGGAACGGTAGCGAACAGGCTATCAGTGCAGCCCAGATGAGACTGTCGAGCCTCACTACCACTCAAACCCAAATGGTGACACAAGCAAATGTTAACATCAGACAATCCCTTCAAAGTACTAGGACCTAGCCAGGCGCTGAATACCGCCAAAAGATTCTCTGTAGAAAACACACGAACACACATTTTTATTGGCGAAGAATGAAAAGATTTCACACTCGCACGCATGTCCGTAGGAAAAAGCACCAACTTGACAGCTCAAAAGGTCGCAAGGCCTGCGAGAGGTATGGGAGCTGTGATGCAATAACGTGCGGTCTGAAACCTCGAGCACTCATACATGGTGTTCGAAACCAAGAGAAGATTGCCCTGAGAACCAAGTTAAGCGTCCCTAAGCCGTGGCAGTTTCGCTCTCTTAGTGACTTGTAAGCCTACCTTGCGGACAGATAAGTCTGGCTTAGAAACACGTATTGCTCGGAGGGCTTCGAGACCCCGAATGGTAAGTAAGGCGGCGGATCGCCGCAAATGCGGACTCTACGAGGCGTCCAAGCCGTTGCCAACTGCCTAATTTGCAAAACCACAGGCTGCCCTCTGAGTCCATGGTAGGTCAGGGTTCATGGACCGGACGTCTCAAGTTCGCACGAATGGACTGCACCATGTTCCATCCACCAAACAAGGCGTCCACGACGATCAAAATGGTATAAAGGCCCTGCTCCAGCATGTCCCACAGTAGCCTTGACCGTCTAGAAAACGAAGGCTTTGCAACCAGCCGCAAAATTCCGGACTGAGAACAGCACTCACACCAAATAGGCAACGAATGCGCCATCTGGCAGCCCGACATCCGTTAACCCCTCTAATTACTGTGCACAGCCCCTAGCCGTTACCCAGCTGGTCCAAGAAAGAGAAGAGAAAGAAATTGGAGGCCAAGTTTTTTGCCGAGACGACGGATTCGGTGCACCATGCGCATCGCCACCGACTACAAGATGGACGATCAACTCGTAGCGAGATTCGAAGAGATGAAAATACGCGCACATCACAAGGCAGGCGGCTACTTGCATCGGATCAACTCCCTGAGGCGTCTTCGAGTGTTGCTACACTCACTCAATGCCCCACAAAGGGGTGATTCATTCCATAACATCGCTCCCAATCATCCTCGCCACTGCTTTGTCGACTGCCCGATATGTCGCTGCCAAAGCTTCCAATATTCGCCCCCCTTATCTAAGAGCGATCTATGAGTACCTTTCTCCACGATTCGCCCCTTGTGTCCTAGCAAAACAATCTCGTCGGCATCCATGATCGAAGAGAGACGGTGCCTAACACACATTATCAGATTGCAATCGGCGCGAAGGGCAGTAAAGGAGGACAAACGCTACGAAAATGCATGTCTTGCCACTCAATGCCTTGACAAGGTTTGACTTCATTAACCATTCGGTTTCGGCGTCTAGTGCACTAGTTCCTTCATCAATCAGTACGATCGAACGCGGGTTGAGAAACAGGCGACCGAAATTTAGTCTTTGCTTCTCGCCCCCAGAGAAGTTTCTGTATTCCTTAGCCATTAGCGGTATCCTTGATAGTGACCCACCTGGATACTCACCGCCCATTGGCTCCGGCGGGTGTGTCGTACTTCTTTGGTCGCTGAGACACAACACCGTCCAGAGAAGCTTCTTGCAAGGCTACTTGGATCTGTTCATCCGTGGCGTCGCGCTTGGCATACTTGAGATTCTCTTTCACTGAGCAGTTGAAGATGAAAGGATCCTGCTCTACGATTCCTACATATTCCCGTAAACTACAATAACGAATCATTAGCTGGATACTTGAGTGATTCTGAAACGCAGGAGAGCTTACGAGTCAATGTCAACCTCTTCGATGTTTTGGTTGTCGATCAATATCTCTCCACTGTCAGGGTTTTCTTGACCCGTCACTAGAGCGAGTAACGTCGATTTGCCAACGCCTGAGGGGCCAACAAAGGCTGTCTTCGTCCCTGCAGGTATACGGTGACTGAAATCCTCAAGAATAGTTTGTTTGCCCCTGCGAAACGTGACGTTTCTGAATTCCAGCTCGCCTCTCTGGACCTCTAGCTTTGGAAGTTTTGGGCCTTCCTTCGTCTTCCGTTCCAGAAGTTTTCTCACCTCATCAGCTTCTTGTAATTTCTTCAAGATGTCTCTTGCAGAGATCCTCAGACGTTCGAGTGGCTGGGAGAGTATGATCCAGTACATCGGGTACGTGAAAAAGTCCCCAGGGGTAGCTCTTCCGTCAAGAACAAGATTGATGACGACAAGCATCCCTGCTCCAAAGCCTATAAAGAGCACTAGATCCATGAGCGAGTAAGCTTTGGTGACCATGGAGTAAAACTCCCATTGCAAGGAGTAAACTGTCGCCACCCTTTTGTTGTTTTCTTCAATTTGGTACTCTAGCTGATTATAGTTTGCAGCAGTTCTCCAGCCACGAATAGTGTCCTGCCGTTGCTGCTTCTGGTGGCTGTCGGCTGCCAGAAGCGATCCACGAGAGTCCAGCACTTGGTGAGTAGATCGGCGAAGGGCGATACCAACGAAGGTCGAGCAAATAGCCAGATCAAGTAATATGACCGGTCCGGTTATTGTGACAAGGAATAGAGCGGCAGAAAAGGCTGCAATCATACTAGGAATCATGGATTGCAAGACTGAGTCGAACATCTGGTCGACGCCTTCAGCCCGGTCGATGACGAGTCCGGTGTTGGTTGGATCCATTGAGTTGTGATAGGATGGACCAGCCCACATGAGTGTATTGTAAACTGTTTTTTGTACTTTTTGTTGCCGGTATGTGATCAACTTCAGCCATAGCCAGTCGTTCAAGAGGGGAAGGCCGACCCGTGATAATGAGAAACGTAAGATCGCTAACTTGACCATTGGTAGGAGGATGTCGCGCCAAGTCTCAGCAAAGTATAGCCCGTCTAGGACACCGCCGAATACTGAAGCATCCAAGATGCCTAACCCTTGCTGAACCAGCTTGAGCCCGAACAAGAGGACAATCATCCACCTCATATCCGGTCGATCAGCCGGCCAGATGAATTGTTTCATGATTCTGAACCGAAGAACCCACGCCCAGAACCCGAGGTCTCGCACCTCGTCTGTCGCTGTTTCTTGGAGGCTCTCGGAAGCATCTGTATGAGCACTTGAGATGGGATTGGAGTCGGAGGAGACGTTGAAGCCTGCTGATTCCTCGTCTTGAGGAATGCTTTCGTACCCATCCTCGGAGCCCAGAAGAAAGCAGGAGATGAGAATGAGTAGTAGAATTATTTTAGCGAACGCAAGAGTGAGCTCAATGATTGACCAGGAGTAGTATTGAGTGTTCGGGCTGAGATGTCGCGCAACCTGGACGACTTCATGAAAGAGACCAAGGCACCAGACACAGGCGTAGGGCTTCCAAGCATATGAAGTGTTCTCGAACAGCCTGTCAGACTGGATAGAAGTCGCAATGGCGTAGAGTGTTGTGTGATAGACTGAAACCCCTAGGGGATACGATCGGAATAGGGGCTCGAGTTGCAGCATGGAATCACTCCAGCTGAGAGCCAATTGAGCCCGAGTAGCCCAAAGGACTGTCCGAGGTGATCTGATGCGGCGCGATTTGGCGATATAAGGTGACAGTACAGAGAGGATGACAGCGGCACTCGTGCAAACGACTTGCAGACTGCTAATCCAGCTGGATTCTAGGACCATGGTTGTTTTTGACGAGTTGAAGGCGGGAAGCCTAAGATGCGATGCATAGGTAGTAACAGTGCGAGAATATTATCTTCAAGCATGAAATCATCAATGATACTTGAGATCGTTCTTATACGATCCAGTTCGCAAAGGTTCATCAAACGTAAAGTGTAAGGCTGCAGTCTAGGCCACCAAGACGAGGACAGCTCATGCATCGCCTAATTGACAGTAACACGCTAGGCAATGTGTTAGAGATGCGAATGATACAGGTTGCCGCGCGCGATGTGCCTTTGCCTTTGCTACAGCCAAGTACTAGGGATTTGTATCTCAAGAACACATCATTAGACTGCAGATTTACAAGGGAGGTCAGAGAGGCGATATCATGAACGCGGCTCAATCAAGAACCTCATCCAGTCGATCCGCATTCCTTACTAGCCTAATCGAGCAATTGGCCTTGCCATCAAGCAAACCTGGTCCGCACCTTGGAGTTGCTGCAGGGCGGTGGGGCTTTGTGATCCATTGGTGGAGATTGCCAGCTTGGTAGCTAGTTAGCGTAAGTAGTGTTCCAGAAGAGCAATCACTTCTCGAGATTAGTGGCAACAGGAGGCCTGGGAGATGAATCTTGACAGCCACAACTCAACGACAGGATTGTGAATGCCCAGTCGAAATCTGCTGTCCACAAATTGGACATGCAGGGCGATGCACACGCCTGCAGTCGCATTTCCCTTTCGATGCAGTGCATGTGGTATGTTTAATCCCTGTATGGGTGATAGCACACTAGCCGATATCCCTGTCGATACTGATAAACAGCGCTTTGCCATAATAGGATTTGTGAGACTTGTCCTGCGATTCTGCCTTCTGCATCACAGTAGGGCTCACCCCACCACCCTCGATTTCGCAGGACAGGTCCGATGATGCTAGTGCAATAGCTGGCCCTGGGCATTACACTCCTCATGTGACGAGCCTTCCCCTGCTTGTCGCCGACGGCACCTGCTCCACACTTCCGAGTGCCTGCCAACCAAAGACGACTAGGGGTCGATTCGCACTAGTCAGAATTCCTTCCGACCTGCATGAGCAGACGTGGCAGAGAATATCTGCGCCCGCCAGGTTTTCCTGCCAATCGCAGACTCGCAGGGTAGGATCAGGCTTGCGCCATGGAACTGGGCCGCGCTGCAAACAAGTATTTCCGGCGCTAGTCTACCGTCCAACAGACGAAAGCACTGCCAGTCGTTCGTTTTCTTGATCCATCGCCAGCGCCGGATCGAATACTCCCCACTCTCGTTGCCAATCGTTCATCGTTGCTTCTCCAAATCTATCGCCGGGTCTGGGTTCCCTCGGGTCCACGCTCATTCCCGCCAAGTACCAACCATCAGTGTCGATTGTCTGATCTGCTCTCAGTATCGCCGCCGCTGCTGCGTATTTCCGACTTTGCCGACAGTACGTTCATGTTTGGAAAACGTAGTGGGGGAGGACCCCCATGCAAGTTCGCCTGAGGCTCTTAGTACCATCTGCAGCGCCCTGAAGCTATGTCTCCAGGAGGAACGCAAAGGGCCACCTAGAAACTATCTCCAAACGGCGCTCCTCACTCATACGCGTAACGTCACGGATGAAGAAAAAACCTGGGCACTGTTTCTCAAGACCGGAGCTGCACCATTCCTAGCCCTTCTTGTGGCAGATAGGCGTTTACGTGGCAGACACCCACCGCCTGGATGCGATCCGCTGCGCCCATTGTTCAACCTCCCTGTGGCTGAGCAATAGGGGATTGCGGACTCCCTCAAGACGGTTCAAACGTCGCCCATCATAAGAACGTATATTGATCAAGTGCGCAGTATGTTTTCCGTCTTACTTCACATTTTAACTATCGGTAACTAAGAATGGAAGTCCGTACATACTTTCAAATGCATTATGGTCAAGACCTCTATACTTGCCAATACATCTGCCTAAAACCTTTTACGATTGTACTTCATCGCAAAGCCGGGACTATGCCTCAAGAAACCATCCAGTCATCAAATACCAGCTCGTCGGCGGAATCTTGCACATCGCATATCAATACAGGTGATCTTCCGAGTTCAAGCTCCCAGACTGCTACAGATTATGTACGGAAGTGAGCTGCGTTGATCGAATCAAATTACCAGGCCATATGACTGACTTGTGTAGATGAACTCATGGGCAAATGCGGCTGAAGCCTGTGTTCTGCGAAAGGATTCTGTAAAGAAAGTAGTTGTTGCATCCAACACACCAGCATGAACCCATCAAAAAATTGAATCATTGCAACTCGACTGATATTCATAAATCTGTGTTGATCATGCCACGTGACTGGAATTACTATGAGCGAATGGCAGCTGCTGACTAAGAGATAAGCGTGCTTCGCTACAGTCATCCTCGCCCATTCCCCGCTCCCAGCCTCCTCTCGAGTCTCCGGGCGTCAGCGATACTACTGCACATACGGCACGGTCGGCTGGAACATGGATCTGGCACAGTTCCTCTATCTTGAGGCAGAGCAGCCAAGCAAAGTTTTGATTCAGTCTGCGGTCGTGCAGGAACCAGAGAACTGGGCAGCAGAAGAGACCGTCGTCCGATGCCCCAAGAGCGAGATACATGAACAGATATTTGAGCACTTCAAAAAAGAACATGTACGTTCACCGACTATATTATGAATATCACTGACACTTCCAGGGCATATCCATCGCCTATAAGATCGGACCCGCATCAATCAAGTCAATTGAGCAAAAAGGCCCCTTCATTCTGAGGACGCTACAACCGACGCAACACGTCCATGTCAGCACACCAGCGGACGCAGTCAATGTGTACATCCCACTACCTTTGAAACCCGCCCCGTCCAGTACAGATCCTGTTGGCCCGATGAGCCACAAGGAGGTTCATCATCTATCCCCACTGATAGTCTACCAGGCACACAGCGACAACAATGAAGAACACATCGTCTGGCAGCCGGGGGTGTTCATATTAATCCCGAGACAAAGCGCAATCTTTGTAGAAGGTATCATTGCTTTTCTTTTACAGCAGTATGTCTGTGTTGAAGGAACGTCTAGCTAAGACAAGTACTCGGCTGCACCAAAACTAGCATTCGACTCGAGAGCACGGCTGTCTAGCGAGACGTGCAGGCCCAAATGTTGAGGGACCGTGGCTGAGCTCCCTTGTATTAGGGAAAGGCTTGCAGCAGGCGACGGGCTTGCCATTGGAAGGGAAAGCTGTGCCGGGGAAGAGTAGGGCCTGGTTGATTGTGGCGTGGCAAATGAGGTGTAGTCATCAGATAATGCGGATGGTGCAACCTGGTCGAGAGTCTGAAGAGACATAGCGAGTTGAGATGGTGGAGGGCATTGCGAAGACAATTTTGCCCACAAATCCCCCCTCTCCATCATTTGCCGTTCTTTGTCAATATTGACAGCTTCGCGAACAAGCCTGTGGTTCACTAGATAGTTCCAGAGAGCCAAGCCCGTGTCATGATACGGCAGAGCAACATGCAGAGCGTTTTGGCCCTTCAGCTGACACATCACTTTCTGATGTTGTTGTTGTTGTTGTTGTTGTTGTATTTAACGCCGTGGCGGCCGGGCTAGAGCCCTTACCGCAGACCTCCCGAAGGGTATATGGCGTGGAGGGCCGTGAGCCAAGGCTACCTACTCTACAGTACGTCGTCTCTTTACATCGTCCTCCAAATCATGCCTTGTGGCCACTACGCGTTCTGTCTGTCCCCGGTTCCCGCTGGTGCCCCAGTTTCATTCTTTCCCAAATCGTCCCTTGGAATCGGGAGGTTCTTTGTAGTCCGCACTCACATCTACGTAGGTGTGGATGCTGCTACCGCAGACAGATCTTCTGGAAGAAGTCCGTCACGCGGAGAAAGGCCTCGAAGCCTCGTGGGTCGGTGATTAATCTCTTGAAGTAGGCCTCGAGAGATCCCATAGGGCCTATGGGCTCGGGCATACTGCGAGAGTGGAGGGTCGGCCACCGTTGCCTCCTCGCCAGCGTTAGTCGACAGTAGACCAGGTGGTCCACGTCTTTCGCCTCTCCACAAGAGCACATCATTAGAGCGTCGTCGTGGTTGAAACGTCGGTGATATTGCTCGAAGTCCCCGTGACCCGATCGTGCCGCCAGCAGGTGATGTAACGTAGCCCGCGGCAAGGCCAGTTCAGGAGGGCTGGACAGAGCTGCCTCAAGCCCCAAGTCCGCGTACCGCGGCCTTCGCTCTTTATACCACCATCTCCTGTGCTGGCTTTGTAATTTTTCCCTTGCAAGCCGCTTGATGCCCGCTAGTGTTGCCATTTGACCCATCCGCGCCGGCAGTGTCGTTCCTTCTTTGGCCAGCCGGTCCGCGGCCTCGTTTCCTTCGATGCCCTGGTGTCCCGGGGACCAGTGCGTCCGTATATCAAATATCCTGGCCGCTTCTTGGATTTCGAGGAACGCGTCTTGTGACGAGTCCGGCGCCTTGCCGCGGATGCCTTGTATAACGCTGGTGTTGTCGATACATATGTGGATTGGATGACCGCGATTGGTGAGCAGAGCCCTTCTGAGGCCGGTTCGCGCCCCTTCGACCTCGGCGTCGAACACTTCTGCTAGTCCGAGTCGGCCGCACCCTTGTGCTATGCGTTTGGAGTCTCGGTAGATGACGAAGCCGTACCCCACGGCTCCGTTCGTCGCCCTGGAGCCGTCCGAGAAGACGATCATATGGCTTTCCGGTACTGTCTTTAGCCAGCGCTCGAAAGCTTTCGCAGCCTCTTCTTTGCATTGAACTACTATCTGATCCTGTGAGCTTGGCAGGTACTGTGATTGAAGGAACGCTGGTCTTCCGCATCTTGGCAGAAGTTCAGCCGTCCGTTGTAGTCTCGTCTGTTGCTGTCCCTGCTGGGAGAGCCGCGCGACTAGCGGGTGTCGGCGATCAATCCTCTGTAGTCGGACTGCGGCCCGTAAGCGGACGCCCTCTAAGGCGACTTTGGCTGACGGTAAGCCGGCGTCTCGGAGGAGGCTACTGGTTGGCGTTGTCCTCCAGACAGGCAGAACGGCCCTTGCTGCCGCTGTAATGACGCTGTCGATCTTCTGCACGAGCCCCTTTTGGCCTGTGTTGACGGGTCTTCCTTGGAGAGGCGGATTCGTGTCTGTCTCCGCTTGGCGTCTCGAAGCCGGCTTCGTGATACCTGCGTACCATGTTTCGGCGCCGAAGAGCGCGATCGGCAGTACGCAGGAGACGACGGCTTTTCGCACGGCGGCCGCTGGGAGTCCCCTCTTTGTGTTCGTAAGCTGTCTCAGATGTTGAGCTGCCCTCTTTGCTGCAGCTACTTTTGCGTCGACATGGTGCCGGAAGGACAGTCTCTTGTCGAACCAGACACCCAGCCAGCGTACAGGTTTCGTCGAGGCCTTGACCACCAAATCCCCCGCCCGGACCTCTGGCAGCTCCGCTGGCTGGCCGTGCTTCCTAGTAAAGTGGATGACCTCGCACTTGCTCGGGTCAAAGGAGACCTTGTTCTCCAAGCCCCATCTGAGAATGCCGGCTGCGCTTCGGTTGAGTATTGCGACGTTGCTCTCCAGGGAGGGGCTGATGGCCAGAGTGGCGATGTCGTCCGCGTACCCGAATCGCGCGTTCGGGTCGTCTTCAAGTATCTCTGCGATGTAGAGCAGAAAGGCAATGGGAGATAGTGGTGACCCCTGAGGCAGCCCGCATGACAGCGGGAAGTACTCCGTTGTGCTTTCTTCCAGTCGGACTCTAGCGGTGCGGTTGCAGCAGAAGCTAAAGATCAGTCTGGTCAGGCCATGTGGCCATCCCTGCTGACGCAGTCTAATGACGAGCCGGTTCCGAAGGACGGAGTCGAACGCCCCTTTTACGTCCATAGTCAGAAGTGTCGCCGTGAGTCCTTTTAGGAGGGCCATCTCGATGTCGTGGGTGAGGCAGGTCGTCAGATCGACGGCTGACCTGCCTTGTAGAGCCCCGATCTGTTGCGGACTGATGATGCGCTCGACAATCGCCAGGGACGCCATCCTTCTGGCTATCAGTCGCTCTAGTCCCTTGCCCAGGCACGAGAGGAGCGCGATCGGCCGCCAGGACCCGGGCTTGGAGGCATCCCTGCCGGCCTTCTGGATCATGACCACCTCAGCTCTGCGGAAGGGCAGAGGAAAGTGGCCGGCCCGCATACAGGACTGGAATAGCTGCCTGACCGGTTCCGAGATGACATCCCAGCATGCCTGGAGGAGGCGTGTTGTGATGCCGTCCACACCAGGGGTCGTTGTCTTTGTTAAGGTGGCCGTCTTCACTTCTTCTCCGCTAACATTGTCCTGCCAAGTAATCGCTCGCCTTGGGACGACGGGTACGTCAAACGGGTCACCCGGTGCGTCATCTTCCGCACTAAACCTGTCGAGAAGGGCTTCCGGAGCGCTTGGGCCTTTTCGTTAGTATCCTCGATCGTCTGGTTGTCCACAACCAATGGGGGTGCTCTGGTCAGTGGGCTCGCCTTCCGCCAACCCATGACCTGATAGAGGTCCCGGTCTGAAGCGACTCCATCGATCTTTCCGGCCCAGTATGCTCGCTTAGCCTTCCTCACCGTGCTCAGGAACGCCTTTCGTTTCTCCATTAGATAAAGGTGCGCATCTTGCTCCGTCTCCCAGGCTTGTTGGTTGCGGGCAGCACGGTATGCTCTGTGGGCCTCTGCGCATTCCTCCGTCCACCAAGCCGCGCCTTTACCATGTTTTCCTCTCTTCTTGCCGACCGCCTCAATGGCTCGGGAGAAGAGCTCGACGATGTGACTTGCCTGCCCGTCCAGGTCTTCCGGAGTAGGTTGATCCCCCAGATTGGGCATCGCAGCTAGCCCCCCTTCGATCAGGTCTCTCAGCCGAGGCAGCGCCGAGTCGGGCACTGACAGTGGCCGTGGCTGCGGGTGGCCCTCTCCCTGTGACACTGGGCGTTTGAGTAGTGGTATGACGGCCACGATGGCCTCGTGGTCAGCTCCCGGGTGTAGCTGTGGGCTGACCTGCGCGTGCGCAAAAGGGATATTAGAGAAAGCCAGGTCCAGGACATGTCCGCAATCCTGGGTTGCCACCCCAACTTCGCTGATAAGAGAGAGATTGTGGCCGTCTGCCCAGCCTGCGATGTCATCTCCCCGGTTCCCGTTCCTCGTCCCGGGCTCCCAAGAGTAGTGATGCGCGTTGAAGTCACCCGCGATCAAAGCTCGCTCCGGGGGTTTGAGTTCTAGCAGTATCCCTGTTGTGCGGCTGTGGGGGTCGCGGGGTTGTCTGTACACGTTGACGATAGTCGTCGTTTTGTCGACCACCAGCCACAGTACGTCTCTCGTGTGGACAGGCCTCTGCTGCTCCACCGTCATCCCTATCCCTTTGCGTGTGTAGGTCAATACTCTTGGTCTGGTTCCTTCGCTGTCCCAGAAGTCGACCGGGACGAAAGAGTCGAAACCCGGGTGCGTGTTCAGTTGCACGTTTCCGTCCTTCCAGCCCGTCCAGGGTTCCTGGACGAGGACCACATCTATCTGAGCCTCCCAGCAGAGCTGCAGGAAAGCCGTGTGCGCCGGGGAGATCTTTCCGACGTTGCCCTGCGCAACGCGTAGCATCCGTGGGGTCGCCGCTCTCGGCTTACGTCTCCGAGTCGAGTTCGAGGTGGGTGTAGGCATTCGCGACGTTGTAGTTTGGCTTCTGTGCTGCCCGTTGGCTCCTGCTTGGCATGGGTAGCACGGGACGGTCGATGGAGGTGTTGTCGGGGGAGTCTTCGCCTTCGCCTTCGTCCGCCTCGTCTTCATCCATGCTGCTGCTGTCAGTGCTTCCGTCACCGAGGCAAACGATCGAGCTTGCGGAGGGCGTTCTCGTGCGCGCGCGCTTGGCGCCGGGTTGCTGGTTCTGGCTGGTGGAGGTAGGGACGCCTGCCGCCTCCTGGCTACTGTCGGATCGAGTAGCCTTGTACAGAGTGTCCGATGCTTTCTGGCCGGCCTTCCGGATCCGAGCCCGCTCCTTTCGACCGGGAAGGGAGACGACGCCGTTTACGGCCGAGGGCCTCGCTGGGCAGTCTGTGTGGCTGGCTTGGAAGGGGCCGCAGCAGTTGGCACATTGGGGCCTGGCCATGCAGGGTCCCGTTTCGTGTGAATCGGAAGGTCTTCCGCAGTTGCTGCAGATCGGTCGTCGTCCGCAGAACCGGTTGGAGTGGTAGCCCTGGCAGCCGGGGTCGTGTCGGATGAGCGTCCTTCGTTTCTTGACGGGCAGAGATCTGCCGCTTTGGTTGAAGAGCCTGAAGGGCGTGACCTCTGATGTGAATGATATGAGCCAAGATATTTCGTTCGTGACTGGGTTGGGCCCAAGGCGGGACGGTCGAGCAAGGACAGGCTTCTGTCCTGTCTGTGCGAAGACCTCATCTTCAACGAGTGTGGCTGGGTCCAGGACGTCCCCGCCAATGCTGTGTAGTTTTGTTGGGCATCGCGGCACAACGTAAGTGTACCACTTGATAGGCGTCTCGACCTGGTGGGCGCCGAGGCATTCCGCCAGCTTTGCCTTACTTGCAAGTAGTCTTTCCTGTATTTGCTTGTTTCGCGGCTTCAGAGAGTAACCTGTGCTGATATGGTAGACGTGGGGAAGGTCCGCTAGCCCCAGGCCAACGGCCTTACAGACGATCTGTCGTACGGCGAACGGTGCGATCTTCCGAGCGGCCGCTAAGCTTTCTTCCGGGACGCGGGCAAAGATGCGGAGGTCCTCCTTCGGCTGCGCCTGCGGCTGATCCTCGGCGGGGAGTGTGGCCTTCGGGCGGGCAGAGCTCTGGCAGCTCTGGCCGCTCCGGGTCGCCGCAGTGGTGTTGCCCGCCATCGGTGCGACGACAGCCGCCCAACTCCGGGCCGCTATTGGGCTTGTCTCGTGATTGATCAGTCTCTTGAGGGTTTGAATGACATAGGCAGTGGCTTCTTTCGCGATCTGCTTTCTAGAACCGTCAAAGCTGGCGACAACGCTGTCGACGGACCGTGCAATGGTCAGAAAGACGTCTTTCCGTGCCTCGTACTGTCTAGCTTCTTCTGCAAGGGCTGTCAAGACGGACCCTGTGGCAGATCCGCTCGGAGCAGATGCGGTAGAGGCTGCGGGCCCCTCGGCCGAGGTAGGGGCGTCGGTGGTGGCATCAAGCTGGCTTCCCGTTAGGCTGGGCCGGGTCGGCTGTGCCTCGACGTCGCGGCGTCGCTTAGCTCTTGAGGTGGGGTTCGGCTCCGGAGGTGTCCCGGAGCCTGGTTCGGGGTCGGCTTGGTCGGCCGACATCAGTCCGGTGCCCGACGGCGGCTGTGAGGCCATCGCGGATGCGGGCTCCGGCAAGGGGAGGTGAAGAGTTTTCGGCTGTTAGTAATTTGGTGGTAGGCTCACTCATTCACTAACAGCAGATGCCAAGAAAAATTAGGCGAGAGGGAAGTTGCATCACTTTCACTTTCACTTTCTGATGGGTTCCGTTGTTTTCTTCAACAGGCAACTTTCGTAGGCTTGGAGTTGTTAGTTGGTTGAGGCGCGCCTGGGCGGGGGGCACTTACGTCGAACGTGCGATATTGATGACCAAAGGCGCACCAAGCGTAAATTTAGAGGCAAGCACCGCGTTCCGCTTTCCTTCATAGACACGGTGTTTGTCGGACTCGGCTATCTTATAGCCATGCGTCCCTCTCACATAAGCCATTGCCATGTGGAGGAAACGTTGCTGGTACTCAGCTTGGCCTTTTTGATTGTCCAAACACTGTGCAGCTTCTTGCAGAGAGGGCTTGGAGAGTTCATCACCAAAAAACGCCTCAGGCCGCACGGTCCAAAGATGATGGCTTTCTTTGACTATGCTATTGACCATCACGGTCCCAGCACCGTCAAACCTGTCTGGCGCAACTATGAGCCGTAGACGCTTCAGCAAGCTCTCTTTGAATTCGCAGTCCAGCTGTTGCCACACAGATTCAAGAACCGGGAGGATCTACAATGGATTAGCTGAGATCGAGTTCCTGTGGGTGGCACGTACCCCTTCCCCCGGCGGCGCTCCATGCCTGGAGGCGTTGCCCCAGTCCAGGAGTGACTGTCCCAATTGTCGACTTTGCTCTGCGCCCATCTCGAAACCGTTTAGTCTGACGGCGGAATAGATCGGGCAGTGGAACGAACTCCAGCTGATGTGGGACGCGTCTTGCGAATCTGGGGCGGCTTATTATGCATGATTCAAATGCCATGTCTGACAAATGTGTTGGGGGCCAACCGGTTGGAGGCCAGTAAGGTGGAGCACCTAGTCATATGCGGAGTATTCCGTAGATGCAGGATGATGCTGGCAAGTAGCCCTGTCACTCCGCACTACAGCAGGCGTGATACGCAAGCAGGTTTGGGCTCATACAGGACCACACTAGTCTCTGGGTGTACGATACTTTAGGATCAGATCGACACCCGAAGTAGTGTACACGGTACTCCGTAGTGCACTTATCTCGCGCGGGTGGGCTAGCAGCACGCTAGCAAGCTCCCCGACCCGCTAAGGGTGTGGATTCAGCAGTCATAGTAGACACGCCCCGAGGTGGCGTACGAACGTCTGAACAACGACTCAGGCCGATGTGCCGCTCGAGAGGCTTCAGAGCAAGTTCTCCGTCAAGTTCTGGCGTGAGTTCGTGGTGCTGCTGCACATGAGCGCTACACTAGGCCGATCTATTGATTGCAGGTATTTGTGCGAAGGGCGCTTCCAAAATGGGCGCTTCCAAAATGGGCCGGAGTCCCTAGACTCCCTACGGCGAGATGGGTAACGTAGATTGCTGCGGCTGTCCAATGTTCTTGTACTTCAGCGTCTGACTTTTCAGGGAACCAACTTTAGGCGAGCAAAAGGCCAAGCGCTGGAGGATCATCATGGCAGATAGAACAGAGGAAGTCAGATAAGATATTGGCGTTCCAGCCCGAAACACTTGAAGTAGAGGTGTCAACCGTTGACTCATGCGTGCTGGTACTTTCGAACGCTCATTTCTGATTTTGTGGTGCCTCATATAGACAAGGACTGCGCGCTACTCAAAGGAGGGAGTGAGATGGCCAACAAAGCGCCGAGCAACGCTGCGACAGTGATCAGCGTGCTCAGCGTGCTCATTGGTGGAGGGGAAGCGCACACATCCTATTCCAATAACACAATATGCAGACGGTGGATTGTCAATACTGCGCCGTCTAGGTGTTCGATGATCCCGTACACACATCTCTTAAAGGACGACTGTCCCCGAGTTGCTCGGTCTCAATTGCTTGTTCCATCTCCGGTCACAGCTTGCCCATAGGCTAACATCTTGATCTTCGAACCATTCTGCGGAAAGTATCATATTCAGGTTCAAAGCTTGAGTGTCCCAAAGTCGCAATGAGATGCATCAGGAGGTTGACCAATATTTTTCGCTTACGTACAAGATTCTCTCGTTCTCGAGACGATGCAATCGGCCACCGAGTCTCGACCCAACAAAGCAAGAGAACCTCTAAAGATCATGCTCTACGATGTGTTCAAGATATCGACGGCCTTATATCCGAACAGACATTGCTGAGACTGTTGAAAACCAAATTTGGCACCGCATTCCGATTGATACGTGTTAGTTTTACTTTTGTGAACAGCTTGTTCGAAGTTTTCCTGCTAACTGATGACAGACGCGCTCGAAGTATTATAGACTGTTTGCGCAACAACCACTGAATAATGATGAGATCATGAGCTGTTGTTATGGGAGAACTTGGGCTGCCAGAAGAAGTGAATAAAGCTCCTATTCTTGAGAGTCTTGTAACTGATGGTCCAGTTAGTAATGTGACACACATCTTGCTGAGTGACTTTTGCCGGTGAAATTCCCCTGGGCCATGCACTTCATTGCTTCTCATTTCCGCCCGGCATTGCCAATATGCCGCGATTACGGCGTCCGCCTCCAGAATACGGCAGAGCGGATCGAAGGATTGGCAGACTGGATTCTTTAGCGCTGCTATGCTCCATGCCCTCCATCAAAGAGCTGTAGTCGCTGACATAAAGTCTGCTTCGTCTCATGTGCGTTGTCACTAATCTCAAAAGAATAAGTGAATTGCTATTCCATGGGCCATTCGTTTGCTACCTTTGCGTGTTTGCATTACAGTGGAGTGTATTCCTGGCACATATACCAGGCTTTCGGTACGACGAGGGATAGGGTGATTGAAAATAATTCCAAGCAAAGAGTCCTTGACGTGTTGGAACAGGGGCTAGGAGTGGCTGGTTTCGACACTGTCTCAAATACACCAAGCAACAGAAGGAGGATGGCCAATTCTGACCACCCCAGAAGCAATTTTGGTTTGGTTCCTTGATACTGCTTGCCTGCGGAATGGAAAACGAACCAGCTACCTGGAGCATTGATAGTTCTAAGTCACCACATGATACCTTCCTTGCTGTCCCGCCACTCGACCGATTGGTGAATTCCACTCTCCTACATGGACAAATAGTCACCTTTTCAACGAAAGGACGTCCTCTTTAGGCAGTTCGTCACTGCCAAATATTAAAAACACGGATACGAGTATCCACAACATTGCAGCAGAATCCTTGAGGTACACATCCTCGTGTAAGAGTTTAGTCGCATACGCTGGCCAGATTAGCCCCAGGCGCCATGCGAAGTGCGACATGCTGGATCGCACGCAGACACAAGGGTATCGGCTCCAGAACAGCTGCAAGACATCCCTGCCAGTAATCGGCCTCATAGTGGTAGTCGAGGCCGCGAAAGGCATGGCTGCTAATTAGGCAGACGCGACAAAGATGACGGGTCCGTACGTGTCGTTGCGATGAACATTGCTGAGCCTGCGGCAGAATTCAGCTCAGATTGCAGCTCCTCAGACTCATCATCCTCATCATAGGTCCTACGCCGCCTATCAGATCGATATGGAATTGATGGGCGCTGGTCGAGGTTCGATTTATGACGTGCAGGCAAGGACGGCTTGCGAGGTTTGGCGGGAGAGTAGTATCGATAATCTTTCTGCCCCTCATGATCACGTTGACGCAGCCGTCCGCTACCTCTCGCTGTGCGTGGTGATGCAGGGGGCGAGACGCTCAATCCTCTCCCAAGAACGGGCATCTTTGAGCTGTGAGCCTCGTCCCATAGCCATAGAGGTGCTCTATCTCGCAGGCGGCCGCCAACATACTGCAACTTCTCACGGGTGCGCTTCGATCTGGGCTCGCGAGGATCCGACTGGCCAGCTCTAGCCCATACACCTCTGAACACACCCTAAGTGCCGCCCTTGTATCTGTACCGGCAATCTGTGAAGGTGAACCACATCTCTTGCGATAACCTGGTCCTTGCGTCCCCAAGATTCGCATTCGGTCCAACGCTTGTGAAGTCCTCTTTGAAATACGCCCATCTGATACTATTTTTTTGTACCTCGCCGGCATAGTTCAGAGTGTAGCCAGCACCAATCGGCAGCACCATCCCGGGGTATGTCTCGATCTGCTGACGGGTGCCCATCTTCAGTTTCGGAAGCACCGACTGGTCCAAGGGAACTTTACAGTATTTGAAGGCGTAATAATGTTTGGATCGGCCCTCTCTAGGAGGATTTGCGGCGAAGGAAACTATGGTTAACCCCTTTACTATTGGTTTGCCTTCTACTCTTGCTTACGATTACTCGCCGTGCTTCTCTGGATCCGGGGCCTCAAAGCTCCGGTGACCATCTTGGAAGCCATAAGAGCCCTTGCCGTGCTCGATACCCTCTTGTACGTTATTAAGCAAGCTCAGAACTTGGAAATGTTTGCAGTCTTCTTCACACTATGGGATACAATCTGATGAACAGGGGTTGACTGGATTTTGCATACTCATTGGCGCTGTTCACAAGGTTCGGGCCACCACAAACTGCACGTTTATTTACACCAATGAGAGCAATTGTGAGCATCTGTGACTCACAGAGATAAGTACCACGCATGCCGTTAAGGCATTGAGATCAGATCAGTGGCTGATGTTTACTCGCTTGGCCGAATAGAATCGGGTCAGGCAGCTTATCGAAATCTTGCCAGCCACATAGCTATGTACCTTCAAGAACTTAGCATGATCGGCATAGTGGCCTCAGGGTGAATGAGAGAGTTACAAAAAACACTCACGGTTCATTGTATTGGGTGATGTCCATGTGCGAGAAGCAAATTAACTCTCGGATAAGCCTCGATTTTCCTAGAGAAGAATGCGATTTACCCGCAAAAATGCAGCATCAATATCCCGCAGCCTCGTGGGTTCTTCTTGGAATGAGGTGTCGTTAAGATAAGGGTCGGACAGCTTCATGATCGATCTAGGCGCAGGCAGAAAAGGAATCGGCACGCAGAGCGACTCAGCGTGATAGAAAAGTTGCTCAGAGCGATCGGACGCGCCAGAACTGCGAGGCGATGGCACTGGCGGCTAATCGTCGGCGTCTTGTCGCTAGCTTTAGAGTGTCAATGATCATCACCCGTGCAATACTGGTATGTAGTTATCGTATTCATGTCGCTCAAGTTAAACACCCTTCAGTCACAGACTTCAAAGTTCGACCACTGCCCCTGACCCAGAGCCTGAAGCATTAGCGCCGCATTTGCCCTCTCGTCGTAATCTTCAGCGTCGATTGCGTTGCCTTCTTCAACTGGTTCAGGCCCACTCGCTACGCGCCATCCTCCGCTCCCGCCCCGCGGGATTCTTGATTCTGAGACCGTGGCTGTCTCCAGACCGCCAGCCCAGCCCTGATTCTGCTGTGACGAACCTCCTAAGAAATCGCTTGCCCATTCTTCGGGGTTGTCTTCTACTAAATGTGAGGCCAGTGATGATCCAACATAGAGGGAGTTGAGTGGATCGACCGAGTAGTCTTCCACGAAACGCGCCATCTCATGGCCTGCTTGCCAGCTGTTGTAATGTCTGATCGCCGACGAAAGTGGTACCTCGGACTCTCCATAATGTGGATTCACCTCGGACAGTAGGAGCGACTCGGGAGGGGGCGCTCGAGATCTTATGAATAAAGATGGGGTAACCGCTCTTGTAGGCCTTGGCTGGCAGATGATAGTCGACAGATTCCCAGCGTCGTCATTTAGCGAGGCGTACCTGAGTGTCTCTTGGTCCTCCTCCCTAGAGTATGTAGAGGAAGCCAGCTGCTGGGAGAATCCCTGCTCAGGTTGAAGCAGATTTTCCAACGCGCTGCAGCAGTAGCCAGCGGAAGACCGCGTGTCTGGGGACAGGACCACCATGCATTCCACAAGAATCGATCCAAGCGCAGTCGGCTGCCTATCAACCTTCCTTTGCATTGCCTTGACGATCTTCTCACACCAAGCCACTCTGTTCTTCTTGTATTCGTCCTTGTAATGTGGTAGACCGTACACCAGTCGGCATCCCACTACACCAAGAGACCAGATGTCAACAGCCTCAGTATAGCTGGCTTGAGATCGCATGTCTGAGTAGACCTCCGGGGCGAGATATAGAGCTGTGCCACAGAAAGTCATCAGCTCGGAACTATGCCGCGATAGCCCGAAGTCGCCTAACTTAACAGAAATACTGTATTCAGATCGACTCTCAACAAGGATGTTGGCCGGCTTGATGTCTCGATGCGCAATCGGCGTCTCAAAATCATGCAAGTATGCCAAAGCCGATGAACATTGATGAACAA
The DNA here is from genome assembly GCF_030913485.1 of Colletotrichum godetiae. Taxonomy (NCBI): domain Eukaryota; kingdom Fungi; phylum Ascomycota; class Sordariomycetes; order Glomerellales; family Glomerellaceae; genus Colletotrichum; species Colletotrichum godetiae. Next base: position 20,013 of record NW_026851363.1, read on the forward strand.
TCATTAAGGTCTCATCATATGATATATCGTCATGATCTTCCAGAGATCCATAGGGCATGTACTCAATGTGTAGCTCATAGTGGGGTGTTGAGAATGACTCGATGAGTTTCACGATTCGTTCCTGTTCAGCTATCAGATGGATGTGACAGACAGATGATTGGCTTACGAACATGTGAGACCAGGCTCATGATGTAAGCCTCTCGCTTCCAGGTACCAGGATTAAACTGCCCGTTCTGAATTGCCTTGGGGTTAGGCGATTTCACGACGCGCTCCTCCCCCGTGCTAACATTCCAGAGATGGGTCACGACGCCGAAAGCTCCCTCGCCAAGTGTCTTTCGTAGGCTAATGTCTCCAGTACCGGGTGTCTGGGCTCCTCTGGTCGGCGGATATGAGAGACCCAAATCCTCGAGGAGGTCCTCTGTAGCCGCGGTTCCCTGACGAAACCTTCTGACACCATCGATGTACTCTGGAGACTGTATGTCATGAGGCTGAGTGACGATCTGGAAAGATACCGCCTTCGGCACCGTGATGATGATGCTTTCCATTTTCTGGGGAATATCGTGACCGCCAACGATCCATTGGAAATCCCTCCGGACGCCCTCCCCTTCCCCGTTGTATGTGATCTGAGTGCCTCTTAAAGAGTTCAAGTCCTTGATGATAGGGCGGTTGAATTCGTCAAATGTCAGGCTAAAGTGGATATTCGAAACACCTGGGAAGGGTAGCTGGATGTCGCAGTTCTTGTTTGAACCAAAAATAAGACCTTTATCTGTCCGTGGAATGTCACTGAATCCGATCAAAAGGCGTGGAAGATAATCGAGCGCCGAAAGCCCAGGATCCTGGAGTGGTTCGGTCGATTCTCTCTCGTGACGGTCGCGACGTCTGCGCCGAGTGCGGGAAGGCTGCGCAAGCTGGGGAGGCACGTAATATGGGCTCGACTCGATCGCTTCCGATGCTTTCTTGCCATGGCCGTCATGGGGAAACAAGCAGGCGATAACGTTTGCGTTTTCCATTATGAAGTTTTCAAGGTGAAGGGGAGCGTGACGAAGGGCATTAGACCAACGTCGAGAAGTGGCATCAACTTATAAATACCAGTGCGGTTGATGAGATGTTAATCGATGGAACCATAACCACACTAATGACCAATGAAGCCACTGTCCACCAAGCGATAGCGGCTAGAGCGTTTGACATGATTGGCCTGCGCGGTCCCAAGCAGCCTTCACGCAGGATACGACCCAATCCACTGTGTTCATATAAGACCTCTATGTACCGATGTGTTGACTGCCTTTACCCCACTTCCGGGCGCTATCTTGCTGCCTGAGGTTCAAACTAGCCAAGTGCCGCGTCACAAATCATCCATCACCGAAATCTTTTCATCAACAACTTCAAGGTTATGAGAGTACAGCTAATTCACGATTGACAATACAATGGCATTGCCAGAGGCAGATATGACGAGAGTATCTGCGGACGAAGTCGCTGTTATGAAAGATGCAGAACTAGCCCAGTTCATGCAGCAACATCGTCTCCCCGATGGTAACTACGATCTCCCTGTCGACGGGTGGGATGAGCTGTCCAGAGAGGACCGCAGCCTTTTCGCTGAGAGGTTGGAGTGAGTTCTTGCCAACCCGCCCTTCGCGTGCCCTCTGCGGTTTTGGCTGACAACATCACAGGGCGCAGAAACGCAGTTTAGCCCAGAGTCCTACGGCATGCTCTCGCCCACTTGATCTTGATGACCTCGATTCACGCCTACATCGAGTATCACCCAATCAAAGCTTCTCACTACGACCACAATCTGAAGAATTCGCTCGGTCGAGGTCTCCTACCCCACCATATGACCCGATGAAAGACGAAATCGAGACTTACTACGAGCTTGTTGAAACCGGCGGCCGCCCTTTATACCCGACCGACCTTGTTCAAGATATATACAGAGAGCCACACAATTACTCTGAATTACTGCGGCCTTGGCAAGAGTCTCTGACACAATTGCGCGCCGAGGGCATATTCCAGAGACAGTTGCAGAGATGGCAAAATTTCCGGAGGTGGCAAAACGACCATCGAAACTGCGAAGATGAGGACGATAGTTTCCCGGCCTATGTCGAGCGACAGAAGCTTTGGATAGAAGCAAATTATATAAAGAAACAGGGCGCCAAACGCTTAGCTGAAATCGAAGCAAATCCGTCTTGCCTAAAGTCTGGATGGGATTTAGAAAGATCGCTACGTGAGCGGCAGCGACAGCTCTGCAGGGAACACGATTGTCGAGGATTCCGCGACTACGTTGATGCGGTGAAGCGACGCCTCGCTTGTCACGGCTTTACCCAGCACTTTCACCTTGACGAAGACCCCACCAAACAGGACATGCTGACGACATGGATCGAGTACCTCAACTACGAGTATTGGTGGCTTGACAAGTACACCAGCGATATCAAACGCTTGGAGCCAGAACACGATAAGTTGTGGCAAGAGCTTGTTGAGAAGAAAGTCCTCAAACCTCACGAGACGAGAGAGTTCGTGCGGACAGACGCATCAGGGATGGAGCGCGAGAAAGAAAAGGACCAAGCCAGGAAGGCTTACGAAAGGGCAGAGTCCGAAGCGAAGCAAATATACGTGCTGACCCAGGAGGACCCGAAGCGTTTGCGTATCCCCAAAAAGAAGCGGATATCGATGATGAAATATGGCACGGAGAAGTTGCTTGCTGCAAGGCGACGATTGGAGCAGGCCCGAAGCGAATCTTTTCTCATCGTACAATTCGTTCGGGCCACATTCGGCTACGCGGGCGCTAAGAGAGATGCCGCTCGGCATCGCAATCTCGTGCAATGGGTTTTGGAACAAGTTCCTTTGATCGAGGCTGAGATAAACCCTTCCACAACGAATCACTCTGAGAGTGACGAAGGAAGGACGAAGAGAAAACTCGCAAGCGACGAAGAGCCCCCGGAAAGACGCGCCCGGAAGAGAGTGATGTTCAATCTTCGCGAGAGGAGGTCAGCCAACGCAAGACATTCAGCAACAGCCACAGAGACGCAGCCTGAACCCAGTACGGCAACGGATCAAGACACGGCCCAAAATACACAGCCCGACATTCTCACTGCTAGCAGTTTGCATAAGGAGGATAACGTCCAGGCAATGCCGCAGGGGCTCCGCCGCAGCGCGCGTATTGCGGCGCGTCGAAGCGCTTTCCGGGAAAGCTCTCAAACTTGTGAACGAAATGAGCTAGGTTGAGGCGGGATGGTTCCAGCAGTGCATTGTCGCTTGTCGGTGGCTGTGGGGAGGAAAACACGTGGCCCTTTCTGAAGTGAAACTAGAGGGTTCTATGGGATTCTGCGGGTCCCAATGCGTACTGAGGGGAGCCTGGTCACCAAGGCCATTCGACGCGCCGTCGCGAGCCATACCTTTTCACGCTCCGTCGAAATAAGCTTAATCTGATTGTCAGACCTGGATGAACGGGACGGTCCAGTGAAGCACTATGGAGGTGCGACGTCGGCGCACAGGCCAAAAGCTCACGAAGGACAGGACCGTCCGATCCATGATGTTTCTAAATACACGACATCCGCTCCGTATTATCCAATCGCCTTCGACTCACCAATCAACAACCTGCCAGACATCGGAGCGGGATGACAAGGCAATCCATCTACCACCGACCACGCTTCTGCCCAATTGTGAGTGGCAGGCGCTCGTCATCTTTTTCCACTTTGCACCGCCAACATCGCTCGACGCGCCAACAACGAAATGGCTATGCCCTGCACCAAAAAGCCGCCGTTACACCGCTGCAGGCATACATATTATGGGATGCCTCGATTGGTTCTCGCCATTTTTCCAAGAGGCATGGTCAGCATAGTCAGTACATTCTTCGCCAATCAATTAGTAGCACAGCACCCGAGCACCGTGGTCCTGTCTTGCTGACTAGTGCCAACCAGCCTGATTTTGGGTCTCATAAAAAGAAGAAGCCACCCGCAACGAGTGTTTACCCAACTTCCCTTAACCTGTCCTAACGTCTCATCACATTACAAGCACTCTCCTCTTTTCAACGTTTATCTGCTTCACTGGCTATGTCTGAACCCCAAGCCTACACGGTCAGTTGGATATGCGCCATTATGACAGAGTCTGTTGCGGCCCGGGCTTTCCTCAACGAGGAACATGCAGGCCCGCGACAAGTCGCCCAGCACGATAACAACAGCTACGTTCTGGGCAGGATCGGCAGCCACAATGTCGTCATTGCCGTCTTGCCCGATGGTGAATATGGCACGACGTCAGCGGCAACGGTAGCCAAAGACATGCTCCATAGCTTCCCGAACGTACGCATCGGGTTGATGGTCGGTATTGGAGGCGGCGCGCCTAGTCCAAAGCATGACATTCGACTCGGTGGTATTGTCGTCAGCAAACCAGGTGGCGGACATGGCGGGGTATTCCAGTACAACTTCGGCAAAACCATCCAGAATGGCTCGTTCCAGGAGACCGGGTTTTTGAACCAGCCACCAGTGCTGCTGCGAGCGGCTCTTGCCACACCCATCTGATAGCCCAACAGGAGCGGATTGTGCGACTCATCGAGTCATTCTCTGCACCCCACCCCGAGATACACCTCGAGTATGTGCCTCTGGGGTCTCTAGATGAGCACAAGGTCATAACATACGAAGAAACCCTAATGATCGTTCATCAATGCTCATCGGCTCTGGCATACCTGCATGGCTTGGAGACGCCCATCGCGCACCGAGACATCAAGCCGGCTAACATCCTTGTCGAGAGTCGTTCTAACGACAGTATCTCGGTCAAGTTGGCCGACTTCGGGCTGTCACGGCATAGTTCTGAGTTGATGACTTTCTGTGGCACATACCTCTATCTCGCCCCGGAAGTCTACTCAGACATGCGATCACACGCTGGTTATACTGAGGCTGTTGATATCTGGTCTCTTGGTGTGGTGGCATGCCGACTATTGTACGGTCTACCACGATACAAGGACGAGTACAAGCAGAACGGGCTGGCTTGGTGTGAGAAGGTCGTTACGGTGATGCAAAGGAATGTTGGTAGACAACCGACTGCGCTGGGATGGATTCTTGTGGAAAGTATGGTGGTTTTATCCTCGGAGTCGAGATGTTCAGCTAGCGATTGCTGCGACGCGTTAGGAAATCTGCTTGGATCTGAGCTGGAATCGTTTGACGGGCTGGCCTCATCTTCATACTCTGGGAAAGGAGACCAAGAGACGTTCATGTATGCTCTGCAGAGCGACGATGCCGAGGACCTGTCGACTATCATCCACCGGCCAAGGTCTACGGGAGAGGTCATCCCATCCTTATTCGTAAGATCTGGGGCGCCACAACCCGAGTCGCTTGCACTGTCCGAGGTGAACCCACAATATGGAGTCTCCAAAGGAATATCCTCGTCGGCGATGAGACAGTACTACAACTGGCAAGCGGGCCATGAAATGACCCGTTTTGTGGAAGACTATTCGGCAGACCCGTTGCACCCCCTCTACGTTGGATCGTCGTTAGCTTCACAACTAGGTCGAGGCAACTCGGAAGAATGGGAAAGCCAGTTCCTGGCGGACTCGTCACAGGAGAATCAGGACAGGGCTGAGGGTCTGCAGAGTTGCACAATACTGGAATCGAAGACCCCACGAAGCGAGAACGCAAAATGGCAAGCAGCCAGCGGACCTGGTCCAGTTGATGAAGGCAATGCAATCGACTCTGGTGAATACGACGAAAGGGAGCATGCTGCGTTGTTGCTTCAGGCTTTGGGCAAGGGGCAGTGGTAGAACAGTGGCTTGTTCAACTCAATCAGCACGAGTAACGGAATGGAAATGGTTGGGTTTACTGTCATTGACACAGCGGACCAAAAGGCACAATACTCGGTCAGGAGACTGAACCCTTAGCTACTACATGGCCGATCTATGAAACACATCTCGAGATATGATTGCATCTTTGGTCTAGCTAAGCCTGAGACAGACAATTGCCTTCCTCTAAGTTCGCCGTCGAAAATGAAATTCGCTGCGCCTAGGTTCGTTATCGTCCATGTAAGACACGTTCGAATACGAGTGCATAGAAGATCGATTTGAATTGACAGGGTGACCGGGAGTCGACTTCTTAGAGAGACGGCTATCCGGCGAGTCCTGTCGAGTCTCTGTACGTCGAAACTGCTTCGGAAAGAGTTCTCGGGCCATGCTACGAGATAGAACCAGGCCTGGAGTTTGCAGGCCAACACAGGCTCACGGAGAGGAGAGACAAGCCTGGACCCACACGTCCTAAGAGAGGGGTTAGAACACGAAGACTGCGAGATGGCTGAGGCGGCGAGGTTACTTCAGGGCATGGGGCGCAAGTTAGGCATGCGGGCTTAACAAGAGAGACTGTGATGTGTTTCGTCCAGACTTCAATGTCACTTATCATGGTCTTGTGATTTTCCCCATCATACAGCAGCCATGTTGTGATGCGTGCCTGGCACCCATGCCGCAAGTACGGTAAAGCACAATCGCCATTCCCCGGGAGAAATGCTAACGAGGGCTTTGATAGTGAATGCTCTTCGAGCAGCGGGCGCTTCGCTCTTGGCCCCGCTATCTTACCGTAAGTCACTCGAGCTCGGCTAACAGCGTCTCTATGCTTGTCGAGACGTACCGGTTGCTGGAACTAGCAGACCTTTTCGTAAATCGGGCCATAATCAAGAATCACGCCACCAGATACCAATGTCATCGCGCCGCACTACGTCGCAAACCAACAGGAAGGTGACTCACTTCATTGAGGATTTGGGGTCGCTAGGATGTGGATGTAGCCGGGGAAGGGCTCCGGCGCGGAACTCTCAACTTCCTTCCTGAGCCTGGGAAGCAGTGACAGTTGTGGCGACAGCCCTGGACTTTCAGAACCCAGGCTGGTGGTGCTGTGCTCGTTGACCCCCGGCACCCCAGGCGGCCACCGTGCCCAGATCTTAGAGTTGTGGTGCGGCCTTGGCGGGGTGTCAGGACAAGCGCTTCTCGAACCATAGACGGACAGGGATCAGTGGGGCAGGAGCTGTGACCAAGAGTAGAAACGAGGCAGGGATGAGAAATGGCGAGAAGCTCTCGCTCAATCACAATGGAGGGCGTATCGCTGTGCGTAAACTTCGGACCAACAAGTCCTGGACTCAGCGGGGTTAAGCACACACCACATATCGCCGCCAATCAAATTGTTCGCTAAATGACACTGTTAACAACAACTTCCAGACTGATCACACAGGGTCACATTGAAATACTACCGTATTCAGAATCAGGCCATTTTCTCCTCACCTCGGACAGCTGCTCTTGAGTGCAACTCGGTAGTTGGGTGCGGTGAACCACCCACACCTTTGAACACCTCTTACTATGTACTCCCGAAGACACGGCCTCGGCCGTGTCGTTGTGGAAGCGCAACTGTCCTTTGGATGTCAGTTTGTGGAAACGAAGACATACGACACAACACCAACAGACGAGCATGCTAGGCGTCCGCTATGTTGCTTGGGCTTCCGTAGTAAACCACGATCGCTCAGAGCTGCCTGAAGAAGCACGGCTTCGCGCCAACTCGGACTCGGCTCTATCGAAAGAACGATTGAACGACACGGCAGTCGGCATTATCTTCATATACCAGACTACGGCGATTCAGATGTCGGTATATCATCCCGAGATCAGCAGCGACAGGTGCATTCCTGAACAATCGTCGGAGTCGTCGACAGCAAACGAAGCATACTCCTTGGGCTCTCTATATTGAGCTGGACTACACTGATATGTTACCATGCTTCTGCATAAGCCAGCAAAACTCTCATTGCGTAGGTGAGTAAACGTCATGATAGGGCAACTGTAGAAGCTGACTGCACCTCAGAGATTTCGCCACATTCAGTCCTTGTGCAACCGGAAGATCGGTGCACAGGTTGATATCATCCGAATCCAATCGACCAGTCCTGTCAGCACGCGGAAGTTCACAATCTCATCGAAACCGGCGACTGGCCCATCGATAGTGGACGAAAGCGAGACAAATCAATCCTTCGCTTCATTCTGCGCCTACGGATCTAAACGAGCCCACCGCTATCGAGAAGCATAAACTCTCCATCATGTTCCAGGTCAATGCCCCCAGAGTCTGTTGCTGATTAGAAATCAAATCCAACGGCGCACTCACGACCAACGTGAGCGATAAACCCCTACGTACCTTTCTTTGCAGGCCGACTTGATAGGGCCCACGAAGACACTATCCATGTGCACAGCGTCTGATACCTGAGAAGTACAGAGGCGGTGCCTCTCACGTAGTGACTCCACACACAGGGTGCTTAAGTTGGTCCTCGACACCTTTGCCTGCTATCCGTGCATGGAGTCAGGGTCAGGGGTTCCAAACGTATAAAGTACACGGAGTAACGGCCGCTTAATCACCGGCGGCCGGAGATCAGTTTCGCCGATAGTGATGCTCGCACGCCCAATCACCACAAGTAACTCCAACTCAACAAACGGTCTTTTCCTCGCGCTGGGCAACGGTCTGCTGCACATTTTGTGCAACCCATGGTGCCCATCACGCGTATCGACCCACAAACATATCATGGTTTGCCCTGCAACGGACGGCAATTTGGTGGGTGATTATCACAAGAGGAGAGACATAGCCCTCCTGCTGCATTGTATTAATATGGACGTGCTCCTCTCAAAAAAGCTATGATCAGCGATAATAATTGACAATCAGGTCTTGCCAGCTTTATTTTACATCAATGCTTTCAATTTTGGTTGTCATCCAAAGTGACTGATTTTGCTGAAGAGAACTGCCTCAAATCAACGTCTACATTCCAAAATGCTTTGCCCTGGTCAAATACGGGAATTTCTTACAGCTGCTCGCCCACAGCGGGCCGACGCGCTACCACTCGCCGTTTAACACTGGGCTTCGCATCATTTTCCGACTGCCTTTTGGATCCAAAGATTGTACCGGCAAGGTGTCTTGTCTGTAAATTCCGAACGCTGTTTTGGAGCAGCCTGAGTTCTTCTCCGGTGGCTTCGATCGTTGCAGGGCGGTTTCCGTCAAGTCGCCATCTAGCGATATCCGAGTTCATCTTTTGGACCCTTCTCGATTTTCGTGACAAGTCCTGGCAGATCTTGCAAGGGCCTTTATGATAGGTAGTCGCATATATGAGCCTAAGCCCGCAGGTTTTGCCGATTCGCTTCTCCTTCAGACACTGATTCCGCATGTTCCCCCACTTGAAGAGGCCGCAGGCCCAAAGAGACTGCTCAAAAAAGCACATGAGATAAAGGAGATCGAAAAGAGCTGGACGCGAGCTTTGCTTTTACGTACTTTGCCGCTGGTTCGAGCTATGATGATGGCCAAGGGAGGGAACAGCGTCTTTAAACACATGCAAGACCTACCGAAGCACATCGACATGTCCTACTCCCCACTTTGACTTCGCCTCTCAACTTGACTATTGCCGTAATGATCTGAAGTTGTTGGAGGATGACCTAGAGTGGTATTTTCGAGTTCCCTGTCGTCAAACTGTGCCTTTTCACTTCTCCCAGTCGCATAAGAGATTTACATCGAGCACCACCCAGATCAGGTATTCATTCAAAGCTGCGCCGCCGTCGGTCTCCGCTCTGTCACTTTTACATGAGCTGGGACCACTTTCGAGCGATTGGTGTTTTTCCCCTAGTGGCCTTCGCCTATGCGCTGGTTGGGGTACTTAGAACAACTGCTCTTTGCCCATCCTCAGCGGCCAGCTCAGGTCTGAAATGCAGCGTACCGAGATAGGAAGCTACGAAGTGGACGAGCCAATGCCCTGATGGCAATATCCTGCAGCCCTGTAAAGGCAAGGCATTCTGAGCCTTGACATGAGTGCCCTCCACCCGGTTATCAGGATGGCACAACGTCTGGCATGAAGAACCCCGCCTTGCCATGTCGTATTTTCCCCACTCACGTTGCTTGAAACAGGGTGTTCTCTACCCTCGTTGACCAAAGACTGACAAATCCAAGTCTTGAAAAGCCGCGCCTCGGGTGAAAGGGCAAGACAAAGCCCGAAGGCCGTCAGATTAAGTCTCCACCCACCTTGAGATCCCAAGTGAACAGGGTCGCTGTTAAGACGACAACTGTTCCGACAATCTGGTTATTGGCTACTATTATCACAGCTCCAACACCAGCGCCACGAAGGCATGTCGGGTTTGCAAACATGAACGGTACCCCGGTTCCAACACGAAAGCTTCAGAGCTTTTCGCAAAGAAACAACATCCCAGCTCCAACACTAGCGTCGCGAATATCCCATTCACCAACACTGGAAGCACTCTCACCCGAAATGACGACTACTAATTTTGGTTGGTGTTGCGCGCAAATCAGATCACTCACCCCAAACCGTTGCAACGCAAGCTTTCATAAGCCAATTGGAAGGCAAGCCCAGCTCCCCGAGCGTTTAGTCTGTTGAGCCTTCAGAGGACCATGGACGCAACGTATCTTGCGCCCTTCTTGGTGTTGGCAAGATGCCCTGCACGAGGAGTGTATTGCCTCCCAGCGTCCGACTCGTCTGCTTGGTCGTTGAATCTTTGCCCTGCTTGTTTCATCCATCTCTCCCGGAATACAGCAGCATTTACCTCACGTCATGACGACGATGTTCTCCGAGATTCATGCTGCGGTGGAGCGGCTCGGTTATGAGCTAAATGATATCCGTCGCGGTGCGGAAGAGCGGGAAGCAGCCGCGAAGAGCGATCTGGACACAGACGGTAGCATTTCATACCAAAATCACAGCGATTCGAGAGCGAATGATACGGCTACAGGACCAAATGAAGACGTGTCGATAGGAGGAAGACGCTGCCTGTGAAAGACAGACAAAGATCGAGGTGGCCTACGATGCGGCTGTTCAGCACAGGCGCAACGTTTCTGCTTTTCCAAATACTCAAAATCTGGTGGGCAACATCAGCGCGACTTCGTAAGCCCACGCGATAAACGTAGCTTGACTTCGTATACGGGGGATACCCAGCTTCCTCGAATCGCGCGTCGCCCGTGCCGTCTTCAGCAAGATCTTTCTTAGACCCGCCCAAAGAGGCGGCAGGTCTTGCTGATGAATCACCAACAGTCGCCGAAGCACAAACTCCGTATCGTCCAGCGTCACCTGCGTCCATCCCCACCTCCCCAGCGAAGAGAACAGCCGAAGAAATATCTGAGAAGCCTATGTTAGGACGGCCATACCGGAGGTCGACTGGACGAAGCTGAAATCTGGCATTAGGCAGCCGTTTGGCTGTGAATACCTCGGGAATAGCTACGTTGTAGACCCGTGCGGTTCCGGGTACTCTTATCTGAAGTCGTCTAAGGTGGACAAGTTCGCCATCCCGGATCCGCCCAGAGCCGCTGCGAGACCGTTGGCGGACGATATCATCGTCTTTCTGGAAAAGGTGGCCAAGTCTCCACCACGAGGTATGGTGTCCTACTACATAGAGCCTCTCAGGTCCGACGTCGTCTCGATCTTCCTACCTGGCGATCTGCTCACCCGTATCACCACCATTGCCAGCGGGCACATTTCCTACGGGTCTGTCAGCGCCAGGTATTCTGGCATGTGCCTTCAGAGGAGCAATGGTGATCTATGGCTGTGCACTTTAGTAAGGGTTGGCTGGCGGCTATGGCTGGTAGTTTCAGACCGACACACATCAAAGTTCGAGTCCTTCATACGCCGACAATGGGGGACGGGCTCATGCGAACATTTCGTGCGCCATGCCTCTGGGTTCATATGTCCTACGAGGCTGAGGTCGGTAGGCATCGACTTCACCATCGAATGTGCGGGACCTGGGACATGGTGGTCATCAGACCTCAACAGTACTACGCGGTAATCAACTACTCAACCTGCATTGCCATTACGTTTGGCTTGTCTCATTCAGAGCAGCATGTGCCGCCTCTGAGTCCGGTTCTATGCGGACAGTGCGAGGTATGTATACGCGATCCTCTAGGTTCACAAACGGCCTTCCCACTCACACTGGGAGTTGGACGGGTCTCAGGCAAATCAGTGACAGCTGTGGCTTCGACAAGACGGATCGTGCCCGCGAAGCGATCGCGGCCACCGATCGACCTTACAAAACCACCCAAGAAGCGAAACAACGTTGGGCCTCGAGCGGAGCTGAGGCAAATTGTCAGAGAAGTCCTGAATATCGACGGATTATGCAAGATCCCTCGCATTGAGTGGAACAAGCCGCCACACCCAAACGTCTTAAAGCTTGCTCTGAGCGTCGGAAGCCGCACAGCTATACAACAGTTTTGCGGTCTTGTACGTAGTCGAAGAGACCCCAGCAATGACAGAATCCGGATCCGATGTGCTGGGGATCTTCACGCCCGCATTGGACAGCAACTGAATGCCATCCGACTATCGCGGCGACGATCCAGCATCGAGGAACTCATGATACGACTTAGTCAGTATTCGCTTGCCTGTGAAATCGAGCGGTCGAAGCTCGGCCGTATCAGATCCGATCCGGCGGTATTGGACGCGATTGCCAAGAAGGCCCGGTGCTCCAAGGCTGGCCTGTCCCGGCATACAAAGTTGGGCAACAAGTGGGTGCGACTCTGCCATGGTCGGGGAGAGCTAATGTGCTTTATTCTTTTGGACAGTGATAACCCGTTCGGCGTGTCCTCAACCGCGGTTCATGGTCTCAACGAAACGGAAATAGATGATCTGAGGGATCTCTTAGGTATAGACTATGTTGCCTCTCTATGCGCGTCAGCGAGTGCCTTCTTTGACTCAATAGAAGGCATCTCACAAGATATAGAGTTTGCTTGGGAGCTCTATGACCAGCCTTTGGACAAATTGCCCGAGAAGGAGATGCTGGCGCTCATGCGGCCAATTCTGCCAGTCAACAGAAACGCCTACCATCCTAATCATTATCCGACTTGGCCACGCCCGTAAGGTTGGCCGCGAGACTCAGACTGGCCGGCTGACCCCACTAAAGTCTCACATGACGACGATAAAAAATGCGACTTCTGCGACAAGGATATTTGCTTGTGCATTGAGGATGCCTTCTCTCGCAATAATGGTCATCCGACACCGCGAATCAAAGACTACGAGCAGTTCGGACGAGGCTTACAGGCTGTCGCCAACGAGGACGGACGAGTGGTGTACCAAGCGGGCGAGCTCATAGGTTTCCTTATGGGCGAAATCGTCCCTCTTGACACGTTTGATGACCTTCAGACGATGAGCTTCGTAAGGCCGGATTTGCGCGAGCAACCTATTGTTTGTCAACTACACTGTGGCACGTCGAGCAATATCTTCAGGCTGCTCAGCCATTCCTGCCGGCCGTCGGCACAATTTGCACAGGTGAAAGCAAGTGGGCAATATGTGATGACTGTCAGAGCAATTCGTGAGATTCCTGACGGTGCACAGATCACGGTTTTCTACGGGAGCGGATGGAAGACCAGGGCGTGTCTTTGTGAGACATGTCGAGGCCGAGACGTTTAATATCCATGCACGGAACAGTGTCTTATGGCTGATGTGGTTGGTATACCAACAAATACCTCCATATGTGTTTAATGACCAATGATAGCAGTACTTGAGATGACTTGGTGATGGTTGAGTTCGCCCTCAATGGGCCCGTCGACCCTACCTAATATGAAGCTCGTCTGAAGGGCCAAGTGTAAGGGAGGGCGCTTCCCTATTCAACAGTGTGATCAAGGGGTGATTCGTCGCCACTTCTGCCATGTTACTATGTGTAGGCGTCTCGATCTTTCTGCTTAGTAAATTGTCTTTGTTGCCTTTACTGGGCGTCATCCCTGGACGTCAACGTCCAGGAATGACACAACGCCGCAGCGCTGTGACGACGGCAAAATGTATTGACCTCAATCGGATATGTGCCCTTCACCCGATTATCAGAATGCCACCATGTCTCGCCTGAATCGCACCGCCTCTTCGCGTCGTATCTAGACCACGCCCCGTTGCTGCGGACAGGGGCCAAATGTGATTTCTACCTCCATGGCAGACGACTGCCAGATCCAGGTCTTGAAAGACGGGGCCTCAGTTGGAGACGAGCAAGGAGCGGAGATTCGGGAGAGAAGAAGCCCGAAGGCCTACAGTGAGTCTCCACTCACACGCACCTCCCTGACGGGATGCGATTGCCCTTAAAATTAGAGTCGTCCCGACAGTCTGGTCATTGGCCACAGCGAGCTTTGACCCAACAGTAGCTTTGCGAGAAGCGAATCAGGTTCGCAAAACCGAACGTTACCCCGGTTCCAACACAAAAGTTCAAGAGATTTTGCAAAGAAACATCAACCCGCCCCAGCACCAGCGTCGCGAAATGTAGATCTGGTTCGGATCCACGAACGCTACCCCGGTTCCAACAGAGTTTGAGAGACTTTCGCAAAGAAACATCATCCCGGCTCCAACTAGCGTCATGAAGTTCCCATGAGCACTCGCGCAACCTCACCTCGCGAGGAGTAAGAACAGCCAACTTTTGGTAGGTGTTGTGCGCAAGTCAGGCCATCCGCACTAAATTAATCACAAAACCAGCGCCGTTGCAACGTCGAGGCTTCATGGGCCAATTGGAAGTTAAACCCAGCTCCCCGGGCGTTTAATCGTCGAGCCTTCAGAGGAGCACAGTTTCAACCGATCTTACGGGCTCCATCATTGTGACAAACTGCCCAGCGCGAGAAGTGGATTGCCTTTCCCGCGTTCAATCCATTTGCTATTTCCGCAGAATCTCTGTTCGGCTTGTTTCGTCCAATCCATCCGCGAAGTACAGCAGCACTCACCTAACATCACGACGACGATGTCCCTCCCTGAAGTACAGGACGCAGTAGAGCGGTTCGGTTGCGAGCTGAATGATATCTGTCGCAAAGCGAAAGAAAGGCAAGCCGCCGCTCTGAGCGACCTGGATGCAGAGACGCCGGTACTCCAAACACAAGTCAGAGCGATTGACGAACGAATCAGAGAGCTACAGGAGAAGATAAGGACGTGTCGACGAGAAAGAAATGCTGTTTCTGAACGACAAACAGAGATCGAGGAGGCCTTCGATGCGTCTGTTCAGCACATGCGCAAGGTTTCAGCCTTACCAAATACTCAGACTCTAGTAAGAAACATCTACGCGACTTTGTAGGCTCACGCTGACTTCGCAGCTTGACTTCATGAACGGCGGAAATCCGGTTTCCTCGAATCGCGTGTCGCCCATGTCACCTTCTTCGGCAGGATTCTTCTTAGACCCCCGCGTGGAAGCAGGTCACGCTGATGAGCTGGCTCTGGTTGCCCAAGAACAGAGTCCGTATCATCTAGCGTCACCTGCGTCCATCTCCGTTTCGCCAGCGAAGAGACGAGCCGAAGACGCGCCCGAGGCGTTAGGCAAACGCCTTCGCAGTGTACCCTCAGCTGTTAAATCGGTTGAGAAGACGATCCGCTTCGATGAGCTTTACGACGATGGAACTGCGAGATACAAGCACAGGATCGTCCAGTACAACGAAGAATGGTTTATCCTCAGGTGCGACGAACACAATATGCACTTTCCGTACAGAGCGGCCTCTGCGGCAGGTTCCCATCTGAAAGCCTACGCTCACAATGGGCCCTCAGCTGCTCTTCCGGCCGTCATCGAGGCTTTCGGTATTCGAGTCATAGGATGTGACAAAGAAAAGGCCGAGCTGAATAATGAGAGATTTCAGAGGGCTTTAGATGATGGATACCAGGTGTTGAAGTCCGCCAAGCGACGCAACGCACTCGGAAGCATGCGAGGTGGTGTGTACGTCCGAGCTGAACATGTGCGTGAAGTTCGCTAATATGCGCCAGCAGATGATGGTGACATGGTTGAGGAAATCGTAGTCGCTTGTCCGAATGACTCCAGGTCTCTCGTATGCGTTCGTCAATCTTCCGTCACGGCATCAGACATCACCTTGCTGAACGATGCCGCAAACCCTCATAGCGAGGCACGCGGTGTTGCCGGTGCTCTCGGAATCGGCACTTGTGGACAGCAAGGACTGTGTGAAGAAGAAGGACGCGAAGGGTTCACGGCAGTGGCGAGCGGTGCTAATCCGTCGGCGATGGAGCGTAAACAGCACAATAGTTCTGCCGAACAATGCGGATGGAAAGAGGCGAGGAATGCAATCAACAGAAATCACGAAAGCCAGCCAAGCACAACGTTGGAGCAGACGTGCTCCACGATAGCTGTCTGTAGTCAGGCAGATGGATCGTTGGGGGATGATCAACAAAGCGATATGACCAGCTCGGGGCAGTGGTGGCAGGTAGTTGCTTGAGACTGCCTGCGGTGTCTCATCACGCAGGCATGAGGCGAGGGTAACAGCATGATACGTATATTTTTGACTATCAGCGACGTTCAAGGATCCGTTCAAATTGCTGTATCATTGCTCCATGGTGCCACGATGTGTGATGAGGTATGCTTCCGGCACAAATTTGTTCTTCCAATGTGCACGATGGCATCTTGTTACCGGATGATTCGGCCTCCCCTTGGACCCTGATGAGAGTCGCCCGCGACGTATGGAGGGTGGGGCGGCACTGGTTAGATAATTTGCAACACAATCATGCCTTCAGAAAAATGATGCGGATGTGACAGAGAACCTATTTGCCTTGGCGGGCTGGGGCAAGTACAGCGTTCATGCTTGTCGGTACCATACACGCAAGACCGAGAGTTCTCCGGTGTCCGATGTGGGGCATTTTGCCGGTCTTGACGATCCGCCCAACTTCTCTCAGCCGTATCGGGGATTTGGCCCCAATTGTTCCAATGCCGAAATTGAAACCCTTGGCCGCTGTCACCGGGGAAGCGAGCCGGGAGCAGGCACTCAATCGTGCTTCGGATCAATTCCCCCGGGCTGTGCTAGAGATGGTAAGAATCCAGACTGGCGGCCTCGCGTTCGGCCAGTGTGATCACCAGTCTTGGATTGCCATCGGGTAAGGATCATCTGCCCAATGTAACATGCTCCTAGGATTGGGAGCTCCAACAACAGCTCGCTGCGTGTATCTATGTGCAGACCAACACTCATCAAGCGCAAGAAGACAATGCCAATCTGATGAGCGACAGGTACTTTGGATAGACGAGACCGGTACTTTGCACGCGGTAAATACACACAGACCAGGCGCGCATATGTTGGTCCGTATTGCCTTTGCCCGCTGCGCAGATGGACCAGGGATTCTAAGTGCATGCATCATAGCACAAGAGTGCAGTGCGGTGGGCTACGGTCACTTGACGAACGATGGTTTCTGCGGATGGATGTCGGTCACGCCGGCAATGGTACCCGTGTAACCCAATCACTATTGGTAGTTTGCCGCTGTCTGCCCCAACGCGACCAACGCCCTCTTCTTTCTACTTGTCATTGGTCTGCGATAAGCCCTGCGCTAAACATAACGACTACTAGTCCAGCCGAGCTACACGGTGTACCTTTGCTGAGGTCGCTTGTTTCTCTTAGCGAGCTATCTCGATAAGGATAAGCGCGTCTCGCCGAGATGAATGCTCTTGTAAACTACGCACAATCGGACCATCCGTGAATTTACGCCATCTGTGAGTATGCCCATCATCTCGCTGTCACCATCTTCCAACGCACCGTCGAATTCATCACTTTGCCCGTCGCTTCCGTTCAATGTACGGCTCGACTTTCCTCCCCCTCCGATAGTTATCTGAGCGACCCAAGTATGTGCTTGACTTGGCCCAAGAGCGCAATATCTCGTAGTCCTCCACACCCCCCGAAGGAGATCACTCTGTTCCAGCGGCACTGGCCCAGCCGCGGTGTTACGATTGAGAAAGTTCTTGGGCTCTTGTAGCATTATGCTCTGGCGTGTTCTTGCGGCACAGCACAAAGAGGCCATGGATGCCAGATGTTAGGATGGTGTCGTTGCCAGCATGGGCGCGGCCGTTATTGGCAACTCTATGAATACTTATGCCCGTCTAGAAGAAGATGGGTACTTATCCCCAGCCGGTTTTGGTTCGAAAGCACATTGCCAGTGCACTTCCCTTTTTGCTCCTTCTTTTTTGACGAAGAAAGCAGCCATGAACCACCGGAATGCCACTATTTTGCAGTTGCGTAACGATGCGAGCATGGTTCTGGCCAGCTTCGACAGGAGCATCCAAGACCATATCCAGCGGCTCACCGTCTTGGATTCCTTGAGCGTGCGCAATCCTGAACTTTCCGTCTCAGATGATGGTGTTTTAGGCTTTGCCTTTCTACGTGGCGTTGAGCGTGCCACCGAGCATCTGCGCAATCAGATCGCCGCGTGGGCATCGTGGCTTCGTGAGTAACTCATACCTCATTATGCGTGTCATCGATGCAAACCCTCATTGCAACACAGACAACTCTGCTGCCTCCAATCATGCGCAGACGGACACGCAGTTGTCCACTCTACATGATTTACGATCTCGAACACAACTCGACAAGCAGAAGGCATCCGTGTTATCTTCGAACGAAGTACACGATCTGCCGGCAAACCAAGAGAGTGAAACAACACTATTCCTTCCCACCCATCCTACCGATCACGGAGGCCACGATCTATCGAGCTGGTATTTTCCAGCAGTGCAGAGGTACGACACGCCGAGCCTTGGCCGGCTAGATATTTCGCCGTCATATGATCAACTAGATGCGAGCCCAATGTCCCATCCCATTCCCGACATGGGGCTCCTACCTAGCGTTGAACCGATGCAAGATGATGCGATCAGTTTGTGCGGCGATCGAGACGTTCACGGGCCTCGCGTCGAATGCACTCCTGATGATACCGAACTATTTGTCCAATCCAGCATCGAGGCAAGCCCCATACCCGATGCCCAGTCTCCGGCAAAGTTCACGATAGGGGTCAGATCGGATAAACCTACTGGGCAACCTGCAGAAGCTACCATTTCGTTCAATGACAAGGGCAATGTCGAATCAGGAGCCAAACTTGACACTCAGTCTCTGGGCCCTGGCTCGAACATCCGGCCTGGTCTCGCTGGCCACATCGAGTCTGCAGATATCCTCTTTCATGAATCCAACCTGGAGGCTGTTCACGATGACGAAAATGCCGAGAACCACTCTTGCAAGAACTATGACCGCCATTCAGAACCAATCGATAAGTTAATCGATATAGCGGTTGAGTACGTCGACGCCAAGAAGCTATTCTGTCAAAGCAAAGCACATTTCAGACAGAGGCTAAGTCAATTTTTTCCGGCAACATTTGTTGACGATACCCTTTTTCTTCAACTTCTTCGCATGATTACTGAGGACTCCAGATTTGTAGTGATTGACCCTTTGCATTCAAGACTCCATGAAGCCTTTCCACATCATGTCGTCGAAGCATTTTCGATGGATTTTGACGGACTTGTCTTGCCCATCAACGTCAACGTATCTAACCAAATGTTGAATGCGGATAGGAATCACTGGGTTATCGCAATCATCAACCCGAGCACGCGGACATTTGATGCCTTCGGGATGCAGGAGGATTCATTCCTTTATTGGGGCGCAAGAGTCGACGTCCTTGCCTCGGAACTTCTTGGACGGTCTGTCGAGCTTAACAAGCGGTCCCGTCAGGTACGATCCACCTGCCAATTCCCTTCCGAGCCTCTTCGTCTTGCTCATGCTACTTAGCTAGGGCCATACACCCACGATTCTTGTTGCGCTTTTCTCTGCTCTTATGCCCTGGACTGTTACCTCGGGGCGGGTTCTCAGCGCGAAGGGAAATGGCCCACGGGACCTGAATTGAGGGAGAGTTACTTCCGTAGGCTTCTTATTCACTGGGGAGTGCCATCCGGTTCCCTCCCAGTTCTTACGCAGCTGACGGATTTCGACGCCCTCGATAGTCCACAATCGATAGCTGCGTCATCACACCTCGACAGCTCCAAGCAAGTACCTTGCACTGGAGGGCGTCACCACTGTCTGTTCAGTGACCTGCAGGAATTCTACAACTCGAGCGGTTGTAATCTCGGTCAACTGACGGATGCGTTGATTGATACCGAGTCAGCCCTCAAGATTGAACACAAAGCCCGTCTGGTCCAGATGATTATGGAATGCCGCCCCCTTCCCGAAGACGAACACAGCTCAGCTCAGTTGAGCAGTGGCTCATGCTCGTTGAAGGAATTGTTTCATGAGATTAACGAGATGAAATCACTGTTTCAGTTACATAGCTTCCAGCATAGGAGCCTTCTTATCGAGACGGCGAAGGAGTTCGAGGTTCAGCTGGAAAGAGTGAGAGAAAAGCAACGAAACAAGAGATCTCTTGCGAAGGCACGATGGAAGAAACAATCGAAAGAAGCTAGCTCTCAACAGCCGAGCAAAGTGTCCAAGAAAAAAAAGCTCCAGCGGGAACCCGAGACACTTGTCCAACAAGGACAGCACGAAAGGGGTTCTCGCGAGACCGCTGAGAGTAAAGTGATACGGAGAGCGACTGGGATCATCACGGACAAACCCATGGATACTCCGTACTATAAATACGTCAAAGAAGGACGCATCCTGCAGAACCTTGAGAGGGATATAGGCTGTGGTATTCTGAGATGTTTGCCAGGTGCAGTCATTCGGCCCGATGAAACAGTCTTGAGATTCCGAAATGCACGCAAGTGCTTCAATCTATTGAGACAGAACATCGATCCGATACAGTAAGTCTAGACATATTGTCGATTCATAGCTTTGCTGACAGCCCTTTAGATACAACAATCTCAATCATGACGGGATAGCCTTTTTCAAGAGATGGTTCAGGGCTTTGCACCCAGAGCTGGGACCATTCACATAGGGACTGCATGTATTTGTAGCTGACCAGCCGAGTTCAAGACTCGTCTATAAGTGCGTCATAACTCTTGCGAGAGCTCGCGAATAGCATGGAACTTACGACCTTCTTTGGCATGGTATCTGTACGAAATGTATTACAGAGGAAATCAAAGTCTTCGAGCGACCAGTCTGTTCTGACCCTTCAGCCGACTCCTTCTCACCTTGGTTTCCATCTCCTCATAATCGATAGTGTGATGGCATTGGGGAGCGCTAGACTTCCTATAAGTACCCTTCCTCCCCCCAACTCTCCCCTCATCTTTTCCCTCTTCTTTCGACTCTCCCTCGTCTCCCACCTTTGTTTCTCTTCCCTTGTCTCTTCCCTCAACTACCCTCCTTCAATGCTCGATGGGGGTGGCACTGAGAGAGATCCCCTCTCTTAGTGCCACTCTGGTCAACGCTTTCCCCTCTTCTCGATCTTTTTTCTCTCCCTTCTCTCCTCGACTTTTGCCCTCTCCTCTCTCGCCTACCACCTTTCTTACCCTTTCCTCATCTCTCCCCTCAGCTCTCTTCCTTGGACACTTGACAGATAAGGGGGGCACTTAGAGCGAACCCCCTCGCTCTAAGTGTCCCCCTTGTCAACGCTTTGCCCCTCTCTTTGATGGTTTCTCTCCCCCCTCGACTCTCTTCCTCCTCCGCTCGACCCTCTTCCTCCTCCGCTCGACCCTCTTCCTCCTCCCCTCGACTCTTTCCCTTTCCCTTCGACACTTGACAGACAAGGGGGACACTTAGAGCGAGGGGGTTCGCTCTAAGTGTCCCCCTAATCGATGCTTTCTCCCCCTCTCGACTCTTTCCTTCTCTCCTCCACCTTCTCCTTTTCCCGGTGTCTCTATCCCTCTCTCCTCTCTACACTTTTCGCTTCCCTCTTCTCTCTTTCCCTCCCTCCTTTCTCTCCCTCTTTCACTCTGTCTTTCTCTCTCCCTCGTCTCTCTTCCTTTCCCTCCTATAGTCCCTCCTCTTCACCCCAGTCCCGCCGATCCTCTCTTCTCGCAATTCTGCCTCCTTCCGCTCGTCGCTGTCTCTATCATTTGGAAGTTCTTTCTCTCCCCACATCTCTGACTCTGGAGTTGGTTCTTCGTAATCTTCACCTTTCGTCCTGAACAAATATTCTCGCGCTTTTTGCGCCTTCATGAGGCTCAGCATAATATATTATCCTTCCTCCGCTATATTTGTTTTGAACAGCCACCCTCTTAGTATCATTCTCTTCTAGTTTCAATAACATCTCTTTTCTTGCCTTTGATCTCTCAACATACTTCAAAAGCGCGACTCGTAGTTGCCATTCCTACGTCAAATAAATCCACAGCAAAAACAACTTCTTTGATCAGCCAATCTTGAACTTCCCAGAGACATAGTAGGAAAAATGGATTTACCAGATATCTGCCTGCGTGTATATCCAGTCCTCGAAGGCATACTCATCCATCTATCCGCGACAGATGCCTCCGCGTTCCTCTTTGCCGCGCGTTTAATAACAAAGATATCTTCAGAAACGAAGCGTAGATATCTTAATCTTCTCAGAGACATACCGGAACATATGGTGTGGATAGACGCGAAGATCAGAAACGGGCACAAGGCTTTCATCATTGGAAACGATCTCCGTACACTCAGGCGTAGAATAGCACAACCCCAGTCTGAAAATCAGGAGAGAAGCAGACTCTACATCTGGCTTGCAGTCATACCTATACACGCTGTGACGTCGACAATCATAGCAACCGACGTTGATGAAACGTACCTCATGGACTGGAATGGCAGGGTCCGCAGACGAGATGAGCTACACGAATTGCACGGGAGTCATCATGAAGTCCTGTTTCCTTACTCGCCTAGTCTCTCGGACCTGCAATCCCCGTACCTATCGACGATGTTTGCCCCCCGCACACCCATCATGCGGCCGATTTCCGACAATGCAGATCATTGTGATTGGTACCTCAGCCCAATTTCCAACGATAGCGATATCAGAGTCATCTTCATGGCTTCATCTTCTGCGTGGAACGAAGGACTCCATGTGCATATGTCTACATCGTTGAGCGAGACGGCTTCGCCACAGTCGAACGTACTTGGCACCGACCAGTCTAGCGTCGCATATTTCGATATCAATGATGGTAGGGAAGGGGTGACGCATACATACTCAGGAAGAGTCATGCAACGTTGTCTCAATGAAGGATTTGTTCCAATAATCATTACCCTTGGGCCTCCCCTAAACAGCCATTATGGAGACGAGAACAAGGAGCATTGGGTTGTACCAGCCTGGAGCCTTCCTAAAGATGACTAGAGATCGTTGACCGTGGAGATATAAGGATATCTCGATCGCAAAAAATCCACTATTCACCAGATTTGAAATGCTTTCCATACTCACTACCTTTCTGATCATCTGTTTCCCCTTGATCTTGCGCGTGCTGCAGAATCTCTGGCCTTCCCTGTTCGCGTACTTCGCCCTCACGGTTTGCATCGTCGCGATATTTCTGCTTCTCACAATCTTCTTTCGCATGCCTTGGACGCATCACTTCCGATTGAGATAGTTGTAAGAGGACAACTAGCACAAGACGACAGATGACTAACGAAAGTTTCACTAGATGCGCTTCCCAAAATCAACATCCAAGCTGGCGGTCATTGGAAATGATATAGTGAGCCAACTCCGATTCCGATATCTGTCAGTCTCGCCGAGATTTCAGGAGCATCTTCGGTCCTTGTCGGAGCCACGCGTCCTGGCGTGCGATAACTTCCCGCCCCCTCGAAGATAAACCCTGAGTCTTGAGGCGTTAGTGGTAATTGGTATCGGAGACCCCTCAGCAGAGAGCCCTCGACGATAGCATTACAGCCGTTTGAAAGAGGCCCGCATCAGCAAGCCTCGACCACATCAACTTACGCCCCCTCTGCGTAAACCCAATGTTGAGCGGATGTCAACTCGAGTCGGTATGCTCATGGATGCTGCTGGCTCAGCACGAATCTGTATTCAGTTATCATGATTCTGCTAGGAAGTGAAACACGTACGGATATGGTTGCGAGTATTTGGAATTGCGAATGCCGATTTCAATTCTTCTCCAGCGCGAACCTTTAGAGTTACGAGTATAAGTTCATCTATTTATGTGCACGCTCCCTCGCACTTAGATTGTGAATGAGACCTACGCTGTACCCCAAAATACCATCATGATTCGCCTTGTAGGGGTTGTTCAAGTTCCTCTTGATTGCCTTCAGATCCTGGAGTTGGGGCAACGCATATATGACCCAGACCGCTGTGATTATCTAGCTTCCGTCTTCGACGGCCACCGTATCAGTCCTGAAAGGGTTAGTAACCAAATTGATGGCATCATCCTTGAACAGACCCTGCAGGAAATACTTTTGACCCTGCGAATTTCGGCCAAAAGACTCGAAATCACTCTCACTCATAGTCCGTATCCTCAAATATTTGGCCACAACGTTTATTATCTTCAAGGTCGCCATCGCCTCGAGGCAGCCAAAAAGTCGCGTGATGCCCTTACATGGGTCGTGCGACTGCACGTCACTGACAGCTGGCAAAACTTCATCCACGATGAAACAAGGTTCATCAAGAGTCAAACCGACTGGTACAGTCATGAGAGGGAATGGTCAGACGGAGACATTTATATCAAGCTGAGAGACTCTCAGATACGCCGCGATGAAAACACAGAAAGACAGTTCACCGTACGACTGGGGCCCATGAAACGTAAGTCAATGGCGGTCATAGAGGCACGCCCGGAAATCCAAAATATGCTGGATAGATTCACAGGTTTCCCCGGTTTACTACAAGGACTCAAACTTGGCATGTGGTATAAGTATTGCCAGTGGCTTCATTTGGATCCCGAAGTGACGGCATACATGCAACGAATCGCACGTGTGAGTGCTGAAATGACAGACGGCGTAGGTGAATTTGAGCGATGCATAGACGTCAATACGATTAGAACACTTGAGGGACGTTTATCTTCGAGCGCTGTAGACCGAAAAGTCATCCAGCGGGGTTTCAGTTCCGGTAGACTTTTCCCAAAGGTGATTGACAAGTCCTGGCGAGAGAGGATTGAGTACAACGTGCTCAAAATACCCGTTCTCATACCCAGCCTCAAGTCTTTCCATGAAAACATGAAAGTCTTAAGCACGGCAGCTCAAATCGTGAAAACCCTTTTGCTACCGGACCACACACACGAGAAAGGGACATTGCAGCAGCAGCTCCAGGAGTTTTGGAACCCATCTGCTCGCCTTGTCGTAGAAATCTCAGAAGGACAGTTTCGGTATGGGATGGGATCCTCATCTTTCGAAGTGGCCTACGTTCATTTGATGCTAGCGGCCATTCGTCAGTTCCCATCTCTGCAACATACCGACAGCCCTCGGGTCAGCAGGGGCAGAGCGTATGTGTCCCACGTCGACGCAGCGTGTCAATCGCTTTTTTATCGACGAGCTCACTTACTAGGCTTCCGAAACCACGTCGTTGCGCAAGGCTGTCGGATGCGAACACAGCCTTTCGACTTTCCTAGAGGGGAATTATTACCAGACGAAGAAATTCACTTTCTTTCAAAGGTAGACCGTCGTTGGGGCCGGCCGCACATTGAGACCTTTCAACAAATACAGCAAATTCTTTTCCTGCCTCGTCTGATTGAAAGCGAGGATAGCAATGAGATATCAATCATGCGCATTCAGAAAGATTTTGTCAATGCTTTTTTCGGGTCTTATTCATTACAGTTAGATGGTTCCACGCCGATCATAGACATCAACACGGAAAAAGCAGCTGGATGCCCAAAGTCGGTCTCAGCAATGGGTCCCTTTGACTACCGGTCTCAAGTAAGTGGGGTATACAGGCCCTGCGATAAGGAGGACGTGTCAATGTCAGGGACCGATTATGAGGAAGGTGCCGCAGAGGACGTCGTTATGCAGGACTCACTTTCTGAGCAATCGTCGTCTTCTGATATTTCAGAAAGGACGATGAAATTGAAAACGGAGAGCCGTCGAGACATCATGACGCTTGATTTCAATAAAGCCCCTCTACCGAGGATTCGGGCCGCAAATCGTCAAGCAAAATCTAAACTATCACCAAATATCCTGCCGTTTAGTGATGCATCAGATACACAAACCCATCGAGATGCCGGACCTGGAGGACTTCAAGGCATTGGAGAAGCGTTAGCCGCGCGAAAAACCGGTCGCTTAGATACTTGCATCTCTGATCATCCCAGCGTGAACTTCCTCCCCCAGGGTCCCCAACTTCAGCGAATCTCAAGCACAAGCATACCATTCTCCACGTCGACAAGGCATCCAGATTCAAGTCTGTTTTTGTTACCAGAAGAACAAGGGCACAGGTCTCTACAGCCATCGTCTCGTCTCACGCCCGGAGAGACCAGATCGTTCGGCTATGTTCACAATCGGGCATCCCAGCCGAGCACTCCGCAAAGTTATCAACAGAGTAATGCCCGAACCATCGGATTGCCCGACTTTGGCAACTACGATCTCAAAAGAATCTCATCATCTCAAGACCATAACTCTATGATGGCGACAAGCCTTTCTCCATGTGAAGAGATCAAGTTGAAACGAATATCTAGCCTTCAAAACAGTAATTCATCTCACTCTTCTAGCACAAGAAGCTCAAGCATCAAGCAACCCCAGAGAATATCAAGCTCTCATGACGCACGCACCACGTTGCCATCGTATTTACCGTGGCAAGTCTCTTACCGCCGAATCAAATCCGAGGAGGGAGAGATGGCGATTGATTCTATGCCCATACACTCGCCGCAAATTATCGGAGCGCAGTTGCCCTCGAGCTTGAACAGAGTCCAGTCAAGGGATACGATGTTGGGCGATCGATACCATGAGTACAACTTCAATGCTGCCATTGACTCTTCTGATCCATTTTCACTAGACGGATCGAGTATCACGACGAGATCTACATTGCTGAGCTTCTCGGGAGATAGGGCTGGTCTGAATCACGGCTTAGACGGTATACAGGGGTTCGATGATAGCGAGGATAGCATGATTCTCTGAGTAATATTTATAATTTGCATTCTTTATGACGACTCCGGGATGTGACTGAATGTAATCTATACGGACGTTTCATGCTGTGTGTCTGGTACAACTGCGTCATAATGAACGGATTCTTTGTGACCAGCTAAGGTAAGCTTGGCTAGGCTGAGTTTCCGGGTACGACAACCCAAGTGTCGCGATGTTATTGCATCATTCCCTTTTCAGTGACAGAATTTGTTCTCCTACATGCTCTTGGGATGTTACGCTGCATTACAAGGTATCATTGATGCACCAGAGGGCGCGGAGATCACACTTTCAAATGTATAGGTGATATATCGTACAAAGCGAGCACACGAGATGGTCGTTTGGTGGGAGGCGGTCTCGTGCGGCACAACGCCGGGCAGCGTCACGATAGCATTTCTCGGACGTTCACAACTGGGATCAAACAGTGGGCCGTGTGAAAAATGTGAAGTGTTGACATGTATCACAAACTTTCCTTTCCAAGCGAAGTGAACATAAAACCTCTAATAAAATAACACTGATAACAAAACATTGGACGCTGTGGTACAGACCATGTTTCTACCAATCTCAAGGTCTCAATAGACTGAAACAAAACCCGAAGCAAGTGCAAGTCATTCACCACCATTGATATTCACTTAGTACAAACTTGATGACGAGTATCTTCGACTGCTGCGCTTCTTTCTCCTCAGCTCTTGACGAGCCTCCTCTCTCTGATGTTGGGTGTAGTACTGCTCCCCTTTGTCGAGCCTTACGAGAGTTAGTCAGGTAAGCTTCACCGTCACCGCTGTACTCACGCAAGCTTCGTGAGCACATAAGCACTGCAGGCTATGAGAGTTGATTTAAGGAGACCCATGATGGAACGAAGAGGCTGACTTAATTGGGCAATCTTGGGTCGGCTCAGTGCTTAGCATGAGTGTTCAACGTAAGTAGCTACTCGAGGCAGAGGACTACAATATATACAGAAAGCTCACCTCTCGAGATCGAAGACGATACAAGCTTAAAATAGATTGCATGCATTTGCAGTAGCGTCTGTGTTGTAATCTGTGTATGTTATCGGGATTTCTCCTTCAATTTCGCTTAATCTCCTCTGCTGTTCTTGAAAGTCTGAAACTGTTATTGTGATATAGCCACAAAGATCAGCTAATGTGCGGTCATGTAAGGAAATAAGCTTTTTCTGTTTGGTGTTTTCCGTTTGTGTCTCTTCCAGTTGAGACTGCAAAGACAACACCTGAGATTGCAGTTGCGAAATGAGCAAAGACTGTCGCTGAGCGCTCTCTCCGCTGCAACGGCTGCATCGACTTGACTGCGAGTGTCTCTCATGCGGAGAGGGTTCATATGAGGGTTCCTGGTCTGAAGCTGTGTCATCGAGCAAGCCTTTCGATGGTCTGATCGGCCTGGCCGGCTTAGACGGCATAAGTGGCCTAGGCCTCATGGGCGAGGAAGGTAATCTTGGCAGCGGCTTTTCTCTTGACATCGCTGCTTGACATGCGTGGAGAGAGTGTGTGGAGACGGCGGCAATGGTCATATTAATACTCAGGCCCACGCTACAGACATGCATATGAACATATTCAGAATACAGGAAAATGGTTTAATGAAGCTTTAGCAAAGAAAGAAGAGAGGAAACCATCCTAAGCAATGCATCCTGCGCTACCTAAGCTAGTACAGATCATACATGTTACAGTATTCGTGAGTTTCGTAGTCATCGCCGCCTTTGCCGTCAGCAGCACTCTCACTCGAGTCATCCTCAGTAGCGTCATCGGAGTACTCATCCCCACTACCATAGTCGCAACGACTGCAGTTCATCGCCTGCTCCGTCAAATGCTGGTTTATCTCGGCCAGTTCCTCCTTGATTTCGTCGACTTTGTCTTCCAGCTTCGCGAGACGCGCGTCTTGTCTGTTCTGGCTTTCGTGAATCCACTCCATAACTGCCTCGATACGGTCGAGACTCGCTATGATGTTTCTTTCCAGTTAGCATAGAGTACAGACAGATGGTCGCTTCACCCACCGTTTCTCTGTCTGGTCGACGGAGGCTGATGCATACCCAGAAGGGTTGGCCGCGTAGCCGTTCCAAGTGTCAGCCTTGTTTGAGGGTTTTTGAATAGCCGTGGAAGGGTAATCCATGGTGTTGTTTGAAGGAAACGATGCGAGGCTAGTGTAACCGAGATAGTCCTGGCTTGGGCTCAGCTTGCTGGCTTCCAGCGCAGGTGAAGTATTGGTATATGCCAAAAGTTGAAGGATTTCATCATTGGACATGTCGCCGAAGTTCATGGGGTCAGACATGGTGAAAAGAAATATGTAAAGTGAGGCAATGGGATCGGTGTCGTGGAATAGGGAATTGGGGCGGTCACGTTTGACACTATCTCAGACTTCAGTCTCTTTTCTCCCGTCATGAGAATATATATCTGAAAAGAATCCCTCGAAACAACGACAGCACTGCCCAAATTAAGCGCCCATCTAAGCGATTTTAAGCGCTGTCTGTTTTTAGTACGCGCGTTGACGCGATTCGAGATTCCTTCTTCGAACTTCGTATTGCAGTTTCGTGGAAACACAATTTCATTTCGCTGGTGATCATATTTAACACACGCTGTTTCCGTCGCGCTTTTCGAGTTAGGGCAGAACCTGACAACCCAGAAACAACATGAAGTCCTTCACCTTCATCTTCTTCGTTGCCCTTATTCCCAGTGTTCTATCAATCAACTGGTTTCCCGCCATCTGCACTTGGGATCCTCCTATATCTGTTGAGGCCGGAGCTTCGCTTTCGGCAAGGTTGGTGTCCGTGCATCTATGAGATCCCCAAGCTAAGAAAATGGCAGAATCGATAATCCCTGGGGCGGCCGCTGCACGGCAACCCTGCGACTCACTGACTCCGAGTTTCTGCCTATCAATTGGTCCTTCGAAGCCATTCAATGTACCGATTTTGAGCTCGCCCAGCTGTCTGTGCCGGTAGATTTGCCAAATGGGGACGCATATATTATTTGGTGGGTGTGCGGCTCGCGTGTTCGAGGCAGTTGCTGACTCTCCACAGGCAGTGTGCGGGACAGGCGGCATTGACTTGCAGCCACGTTGAGATCAAGAACGGGCGGGGTAACATTGGTGCGGTGAGTCTGGATCAGAGTGGCACTGTTGGCTGTGTCTCTAGCACACGCCAGACACTGACCACACTCATCACACGGACAAATCCTGCTGGAGTGCAAGTCGAGACGTCGTTGTCCACCTTAACAACCGCGACCACCAGTTTTCGGACTGATACTGCTGACCCCGCAGTGGCTGGTGCGCCGACGTTGACGGCGGCCGTTCTTACCGACACTGTGCTGACGGCCACTGGTGCGGCCACTACTCCAACCCTGGATGCACCACCGACCCCGCCCGGCACCACCGCAGGCAGCCAGAACGCAGATACCGGCCTACCAACGACAACCGGGAACACGCCGACCGCAGCCGGGAACGGGATTACGTCTGTCACGCCACTCGCCGGTGCAACCACGGCGACCATCATGCCGCCCAATCCGCCGACCGATTCCAACGGGCGGCCTGAGACGACCTTGGCTGGTACAATGCAGACGGCACGCGCCCTGACGTCTCCTCTACTGACGAGTACCGCAACATTGACCATTACCGATTGTATAGTCCCTTGTGCGAATACTGTCGTCCCTGTCTGATCCCATCGGAGGTCTCGGGAACAATTGCAGTTTGTGGTTTTGCTTACTTGGACTTTTGACATTGACGCGTGTTCCGGGAATGAGTTGCCTGTTCACTGGAGGCCGAAGACGTTTTCCAGTTTCGGATAACATGTAAATTGATTTTATGCAGTCTACTCCCGGCTCTTCTCTCAAGTGCGACGTGTGCAATAAAATAGGCCACGTCGGCCTTTCGTTCAGTGATAGCATCCCACTTGTGTTCAACATGGACAAGCTTCCACGAGAGCTTGTTCTCCACATCTCCTCTCACCTATTCGTCCCGGATCTGTGCAGTTTTCGTCTCGTAAACCGTAGTCTTGCTGACTTAACGTACCCTGAAATTGGTAAACATGTTTCACTGCTCAACGTCTCTTCGTCCGTAGAGGATTTTGTCCTACACTTTAGAGATCGTAAGAAGTCGTCGTGCACAAAGTCTTTGACCGTCTATCATGGGGAGTGGCCGGTGTGTTCGCGAAAGGAATGGCAAGTTCACCCTCTCTCCCTTTACGAAATTCATCCACGGGCTTTCTTGGACGCTGCCATAGACGAGGTTTTTGAGCGCTATCTCCGTTTCACATCACTGCAATGGGACAGACCCAATCTCAAAGATCCCAGTGCGTTTTCCATGCTACTTTCAACGCTGCCACAAGTCAAATCCCTTACCTTGTCTCCTCTGCGCCTGTCATCTCGCCATTGTTGGTCCATCAATAAGAGAATTGGTCGCCTAAGAAGCAAAATGTGGATTTCGCCTTCTTTCAACGACTCAATGGCACCTCTGATAGGTGCATTCCTTTCCGTAAGCGAAAGATTCCCTCGTATCAAAGAGCTCATCGTCAAAGGCAGGTTGAACCCACAAGACGTCTCTCTTACAGCGGACACCTGCGTTACCAGGCTTGAAATTGTCTCCTTGGTGTCCGTGGGTGCTCGATCCGAGGCCTTTCTCGCCCTCATCCACCGATTTCCCAAACTTGAACACTTGAGTGTCAGACTTGAGACGGCGAACAGTATTCATGTGCCAATCTCAGTGCATGGTATTCAAATTCAAAGCCTACGCAGTCTGTTCCTCGGAAATCTGTGGATATCTGAAACATGGTTGACACGGATCATTGACCAAAACAGTTGCATGAATACAGTCGGGCTTACAGATATCACATTGACAGAAGGAACTTGGCAATCTTTCTTTACTCGCCTCAGAAACAATAGCCGCTTGTTGAACTTCACCTGTAACGGTGTGCTAGATGGAACAAGCCTTGACTGCCCTGCCCTCGTGATGGAAGACGATAAGAGGTATTTATTGTACCGATTTCTAAACTATGAACAGTCGAGATGGCCGTTTAGGGTATTCAAGTTTCGGGAATCGATTTACGTTTAAGTGTAATTCAAAATGATTGAGTCGAGTCAAGTAGATTGTTGCGTGAGAAACATATGAATTTGCTATAAAGTCTGTCTGTTCCGCGTTACCCTTGGTATTCATTCCCGCCTACATGTTTTACACTTGATCGAGGCCTGTGTTAAAAAAAAAAACTCCATCATCAAAGACATGAGTTCTCATCACTTGCATTTTGAACACGACCCTGGCCAAGGTCAAACTCCTGCTCAGATCGATCCATCCTTGGGTTTCATAAACCTGCCGCCTTCGGAATATCCGCAAATTGATTTGAATTCGGAGTATGCAATCCCAGGCCCATATCCGCATCCACAATCACCACTCCACAGCCGTTTCAGCACCGAGCCGGAGGCAATTCCGAGAGTGTCCGCACCCAGTCCGAGTGAGCAGGACCCCGTAGCTGTCTCCTTTGGATGGCATTGTGCTACAGATGAACGAGCTTTGCAGCGTTCTTGCTATATCATGAAGGAGATTGCGAAGGGAAAATTAGCAGATCCGTCCATGGATCCAATCTTATTCCAGGATATTATGAGTATCCATGATCAGACACACCCAGAAAAGATGTCTCTGGTGCGTGAACTGTTCTCTCGCGATACCGAGGACTTCAGAATCCCGTTTCGTTACCTTCACGATCTCTTTTGCGCCTGGCGTTCCGTTTGTCACATCAAAGTCCAGAGTTCTCAAGGTATTAACTTCCTTATCGAAGACTACGATGCGGAAAAGATCCTCATGTGTGAAGCCATAGTGCGATCTGTACTTCGAGGCATACTGAAACATATTGAGTCGATCAAGGAGGACCAGGTGTTGAATTTGAGCGGAGAACTGTCGTAGGTTCTACTGACCTAGTTTGATTGATACGAGTAAAACTCTTTGGAATCACGAAGCTGGATAGGAATTGCAGAAGACTAGAACACACCAATGCGTAAACTGAATTCGTGTATTTTCTCCCAGTTATCATGAAGTTTTTTGGTACGCCTAAGGTTTGATGATCATCTCAAATATATACTCGCTCCTACTTTCACAACTATACTCATATTGTCTGTGCCAATTCGTCTCAATAATGAGCTCACAGTTCGTAGCCTGTGATCAGAGCAAGACGACAAAGATGTCTATGCACCGCAATATTCTCATATTCCTTGCCATCACCAGTGCTATTATAGCAATAATTCATTGCGTCATGATTGGGGTTGCTCTAGGCCTACCTGTGGTTCAGGATGCTGGTGTTGTCACTGTACAGGTATGCCCAGGATCCTCGATGATTGAGATGCCGCGACTTAGTATGTTAGCTCAATAACACGAATCTCCTGCCGAACGGAGTCCATCAATATCCCCAAGCTCTCACGATTGGGCTCACGAAAGCCTGTCTCAATTACGACAACAAAAGTCATTGTGTCGGTTTCGACCAGCTCAACACGATCAAACAACTAGTACCGTTGATGGATGGCCTGAACGATGTTCTCGGATACCTTCCATTGCTTCATGGTCTCTTTGTATCTCTGGGAGTAGTATCTTTCATCTTTGCGACCCCCCCGGTTCTGTTCTTATTTTTTGCCTTCACTGGTCGACGACGAATGTTAAGGCGCCTGCAATGCCTTTTCATCTTGGGGCTGTGTACACTGCTAGTTCCGGTCGTCTTGAGCCCAACCCTGACCGTACTATCGGTGAAAGAGACAGTCGGTATTTTCGAGACTGTGGTGGAGGGTGATTTAAGTCAGCTTGGGATTGTTGGGATTGCATGCAACGTAATCAATTTTACGATGGCCCTTGCGGCGCTGTTCGTCCATCTTGTGTCTTTTACGGCCTGACGGTGGCATTCTTCCCCGTAATCATTAGCTATCCGCACCCTTTCTATTATAGGCTCGTCTCCTTTTTCCTAAATTGCATTCAACTATAAATGACAGCCGTTTTCTCTGTCTAATCACCCTGATCCACGCTGGTTAATCAAAATCTCAATACACAATGAATCCTGACTCCTCCTGCAACTCTCGACTTGCTCGAGGCAAAGTCCCCCCAACTCTCCTTCCAAACCACAACATTGACTTTTCCAAACCATTCACCCCACGAAATCGATGTTTCGGGCTGCTCAGCTCAGACCACGAAAAGCCGCTGCCAACGCCTCCTCCTCGCCCACCTCATCTACCGGCTCCACTGCAACCGTCTCTACTGTCAGCTCCACCAACTCCACCCAGCATGTTTGATCCGCGATGGGAGCTCCAGTTCCCATCAACCTTGATTTACTATAACCATGACAACGGGAACCCGTGGATGAAGGGCATTGAACGGCACCAAACAGCTGCTGCTTATTGGCAGCAGGCTTATCACACTACGTGTGCCGACCTGTCTGAGGCTGTATACCTGCTCCAATGCCGCATTTCCGACCTAGAAGAGCGCTTCGCAGACAAGAAGCAGGTATGTGCGGCTCAGCCACATGCACTAAATTCTGATGTATTAACGATAAAGACCAAGGAAGAATGGCGGCCTATTAGTCCTTCTACTCCGACCGCAATCAAGTTGCCAAATGATGTCCAGGGCAATTTCGTCTGAAGTGCTGGAGAAAGTTTGCGTTTGTCAGTCGTTACTAAATACGTAGTTTTGTCAGTCGTTACTAAATGCGTAGTTCTGATAGTTTCTGAATGCTTGAATGAGATTTCCACATGCCACACAGCTTGTTCCTCACCAAAAATTGACCTGAAATTTCAGAATTAAGGCTTATAGCAGATTCGGAACGTAACGTAAGCACCGAATTTCCAGACACAGCTGGGAGAACGACAATCTGTTTAAGCTAAATCAGCATTAGAATTCCATTCTCTAGACTTGGCTAAAGTACAAGCAATTCTAGAATCCAATGTGTCTAGAAATGAGATGCTTAGCAGAAAGTACAAGCACTTCTGGAATCCAATGTGTCTAGACTCGAGGTACTTAGCAGAAGTACAAGCACTTCTGGAATCCAATGTGTCTGGAATCGAGGTGCTTGGCAGAAAATACAAGCAATTCTGGAATCCAATGTGTCTAGAATCGAGGTGCTTGGCAGAAAATACAAGCAATTCTGGAATCCAATGTGTCTAGAATCGAGGTGCTTGGCAGAAAATACAAGCAATTCTGGAATCCAATGTGTCTGGAATCGAGGTGCTTGGTAGAAGTACGACCAATTCTAGAACTGAATCTGTCTAGAGATCCCGACAAGGACCTCGATTCTGAAAAGTTCAATTAGATTTGCTTTCACTACCGCTCAGCACCTTGATTCTGGAATTCGAGGACAAGCGCTCTGAGTGGATCCCAGAATACAAACACTCAGAATCACAAAAGCAGATTCGTGTCTCTATCCTTGATTCAGTTCCAATACTCACTCACGTCATATGTGTCGGTCTAGAACACTATCTTCTCGTTACGCAGGATTACTTGAATCAAAAATTCTAAATGGATAAACAGTCAGAACAACAGTATCGAGTTTTCAAAAAACACGTCCACTTTCACCATGATCAACTCCGAAAAGTTTATCACCTACTTGCGGGAGTTATCGTAGTTAATATGCAATACGTTTTTGAGGTCAGGTGGGTGTGGTGTAGGGAGTTTTGGAATGAGTCTTGATATTGGGGCAAAAATCCACTTTCCCGACCAATGAAAGGCTTCATAGTCTTGCCCGTGGCCACCCTCCCCACATCCTTGCGGGCCGCGCTTTTTTTTGGAACATTTGCGCGTAGTCGTACTCGTCCACGTACTGTCAATTGCCCACGGTCGCAATTGCTGATACCGCGATTTTGCAACCCAAATCGTCTACTATAGTAATCAAATCTACTTATAGGTAAGTGCGACCATAGCCAATTGCCACTGTGGGTAATTGACCTTACGTACCTTAGGCAATTGTTTGTATGGTGCGGGCCTTGGGTAAGTACGGAATCACTGGCAGGCAAGTGCGCAACTGGCCCGTGGGCAGGCGCAGTGGAATTGTCGGATTAAATTCTGCTTGCGGGTTTTAATTGGCCAGAGAGTGGATTACTG